>NC_080054.1:7614857-7734857 GCF_026212465.1 Amaranthus tricolor
AACAACACGATTTGTAAGGTTGTTGGGATTGGGAGCATTAGAGTGAAGATGTTTGATGGAATTGTGAGGACCTTAACCGATGTTAGGTATGTTCCGGGATTAAAAAAGAATCTTTTGTCATTGGGTACTCTTGATAAGATCGGGTGTAGAATCACTTGTGAAGGTGGAGTTATGAAGGTTGCTAGAGGTTCACTAGTAGTGATGAAGGGTAAGTTGAATGGGAGTTTGTATGCTCTTCAAGGTTCAACCGTCCTTGCCTCGGCAAATATTTCCACAAGCACAATGTCCGATCATGACACCAAACTTTGGCATTTGAGGCTTGGTCACATGGGAGAAAGAGGTATGTTTAAACTCTCTAAACAAGGTTTATTTGATGGGAAGAAATTTGGGAACCTTGGTTTTTGTGAACATTGTGTTTATGGGAAACACAAGAGAGTTAGTTTCAAACCCGCCATTCACAACACTAAGGGAATTTTAGACTACGTCCATTCCGATTTGTGGGGGCCTTCACGAATGCCCTCCCTTAGTGGTTGTAATTACTTGTTGACCTTTATTGATGATTTTTCAAGAAAAGTTTGGTGTTATTTTATAAAACATAAGAACGAAGTTTTTGATGTCTTCTTGGAATGGAAGAAGATGATTGAAAAGAAGACCGGTAGGAGCATCAAGACCTTAAGAACCGATAATGGTCTTGAATTTGTTGATAATAAATTTCTGAAATATTGTTCTAATGAAGGCATTGTTAGACATAGAACTTGTGCAGGTCGTCCTCAACAAAATGATGTTGCGGAGAGGATGAATAAAACATTGTTGGAGAGGGCTCGGTGTATGCTAAAACAAGCGAATTTGGGGAAGCAATTTTGGGCCGAAGCGGTGGCTACGGCATGTTATTTGATCAACCGCTCACCTCATACCGCCTTGAAATTCAAGTCGCCACAAGAAGTGTGGTACAACACTTCGGTAAATTATTCTAGTCTTAGAATCTTTGGTTGTCCAGCTTATATTCATGTAAATGATGGTAAATTAGAACCTTTGTATTTTTGTGGGATATGGAGTGGGTGTAAAGGGGTATAGGGTGTGGTGTAATGAATCAAAGAGAATAATTGTTTCTAGAGATGTTGTTTTTGATGAAAATAGCATGCTTGTATCTTGTATAGAAAAGTCTATTGATAATAATGTAAATGATGATGCACAAGTGGAGGGCCAACCTCCCAATATTGAAGATGAGAAAAATGATGATGATGTTCAACAAAGGTCTCCTTCTTTGTCCACAACTAGGCAAAGAAGGAAGATTGTGGCTCCAAGGAGGTACATTGAAGAGTGTGATTATGTGGTATATGCTCTCAACATTGCTAGCAAAGTCGAAGGGTTACATGAACCAAGTACGTACAAGGAGGCTATGACCTCAAATGACTCAAGCAAGTGGTTGATGGCTATAAAGAAAGAGATGGAGTCTCTTGCAAAGAACGGGACTTGGGATATCGTTGAAGCACCAAAGAAAAAGAAAATTGTTGGGTGCGAGTGGATATTCAAGAGGAAGGAGGGTCCTTCTAGTGACATTCCTCCCATCTACAAAGCAAAGGTAGTTGCAAAGGGATACTCTCAAATTGAGGGTGTTGATTTTCATGAAGTTTTCTCACCGATGGTGAAACACTCTTCTATAAGGGCATTGCTTGCTTTGGTGGCGATGGAGGATTTGGAGTTACATCAATTGGATGTAAAAACGGCTTTTCTTCACGGTGAGCTTGAAGAAGAAATCTTTATGAAGCAACCGGAAGGTTTTGAGGTAGCCGGTAAGGAAAATCATGTGTGTAGATTGAAGAGGTCATTGTATGGGTTGAAGCAATCTCCAAGGCAATGGTACAAAAGGTTTGATTCCTTTATGATTTCACATGATTTTATTATAAGCTCTTATGATAGTTGTGTCTATCTTAAGAAATTTGAAGATGGTTCTTTGTTATATTTGCTCTTATATATTGATGACATGCTAGTAGCATGTAGCTCTTTGTTTAAGGTGGAGAACTTGAAAGGGTTGCTTTCAAGTGAATTTGATATGAAGGATCTTGGTGAAGCCAAGAAGATTCTTGGGATGGAGATTTTGAGAGATCGGGCTAAGGGTATACTATACCTTAGTCAAAGGAAGTACATCGAAAAAGTTGTGCAACGTTTCTCTATGGATGACGCTAAAGGTGTGTCTACTCCTCTTGATTCTCATTTCAAATTATCCAAGAAGTTGTGTCCACAAACAAAGGCGGAAGAAGAGCAAATGGTAAGAATCCCATACACTAGTGCCGTTGGTAGTGTTATGTATGCCATGGTATGTTCTAGACCCGACATTGCTCATGCGGTGAGTTTGGTGAGTAGATATATGTCTAATCCGGGGAAGGGACATTGGGAGGCACTAAAATGGTTATTGAGGTATTTAAAAGATACTTCTAATGTTTGTCTTATGTATGGGAAGAATTCAAGCGAACTAACCGGGTTTTGTGACTCGGATTATGGTGGTGATCTAGATAATAGAAAGCCCACAAGTGGGTTCGTGTTTACTTTGGGTGGTTCGGAAATAAGTTGGCAATCATCTTTGCAAGATGTGGTTGCTCTCTCAACAACCGAAGCGGAGTACATAGCCGTGGCCGAGTCATTCAAGGAGGCAAAATGGCTTAAAGGTCTTGTTGGTGAAATGTGCAATAAGGTGTGTGAGGTAAATGTGCATTGTGATAGTCAAAGTGCAATTCACTTGGCTAGGAATCAAAATACATTTCATAGAAGGTCCAAACACATTGATATTAAGTATAACTTCATCCGGGATGAAGTTGAGCACAAGAGGGTGTTATTGAAAAAGATTGACACTACGGAAAATCCGGCCGACATGATGACAAAGTCATTACCTTCAACCAAGTTTGAATTATGTGTTGACTTGGTTGGTTTAGCTCCTTGCTTGAAATAATGCCTTTGGGGCATTTGAGGTGTGTATGTTTTTTCTTTTATGAAGTGGATTGATGAATGTTTTGGACTTGGGTGAACTCAAGTCAAGGTGGAGATTGTTATGAATGGTATATGTGACTTGAGTGCACAAGTTAAAGTGTGTAATCATGTGTGTGACTCTTGGTTTGTGGAATGCAAATGGATGTAATTATGTGGTGAGTATACATGTTGAATTATGGGTGTTAATGAAGATTAATGAAGAAGAACAAGGGACTTGATTTATGGTAGCTCGATCAGAATTCTGACAGAAGGATCAGAAAGGTCGCTCGACCTACCCGCTCGACCGAGCGAGTCATTTTGGTAGGTCGAGCGGTCAGACAGAATGCTCCAGGTTGTAGCTCATGTTCGCTCGACTAAGCGAGCTCCCTGTTTCGGTCGAGCGGATCTTCTGATATGCATGGGATGCTGATTTTCGACCTTTCAAGTTCTTGGAGTTATTTCATATTATTCATTATTTAATATTAACTATGTATTCAAGTGAGCCATTAATATTCTAGTACCTAGTACTATATATAGGGCTCTCATACTCACACATCAAACACAACCCCTAAGCCAAACACATAGCCTTTTGTTTTTATCTCTTACTCAATTGTAATTCTTCATTTAGAAGTGTTGTTTATACTCATTCTTGATATAATATAAACAGAAACTACACACCACGTAGGACGTAGCCATCATTGGGTGAACCTCCTTAAATCCTTGTGTCTTTTTGATTAGTTTACATTGTCAAACGTTGTTTTGTTCATTGTTGTTTGTATCGTTCTTAGCATCGTAACGGTTTTGGCAAACGTTTTCATATATATATATATATATTGAGGTTATTAGATTTACAAGTATAAACTATTCTGTTGTTATTATGTAGTGGGTATTTTGAATTCCAAAATCTAATTATGTTTTAACAAATCTAACTGGGATTTGCAGCAATTTTTTGGTATATTTAGAATTTAGAAATTTATATTTATATTTATACACTATTTCACATTGATTTGCAGCAACATTAGAACTATCTGGATTAGATGGAATATCTAAAGCTCCAGTAAAACATCATTTTTCAGAGACTATATCTGGAGCCACAACAATTAGGAGCTTTGATCAGGAATCGAGATTTTGTGAAACAAGCATGAAGCTGGTTGATGTTGATGGATATTGAAGACGAAGGTTCTACAAAGCTGCTGTAACGGAATGGCTTTCAATTCGCTTGGACTTGTTATCCTCAATCACATTTGCTGCATCATTGATCTTTTTGATCTCCCTTCCTACGGGATTAATTGATCCTGGTATGCTTACAAGCTTCAATTCCGAACTTATTATCTTTATTGTTTTCTCTCCTATTTTGCTACACCGCCTTTTTGAGTTTTCACGTACAATTCTTTTTCTTAATAATACATTGTCTTTCATAATATTAAATTTTTATAATTTTTAAATATATTAATTTAATATATAAATAATCAAAACAATACATTGGATAGCTTAAAAAAAATCAAATGTACCAAGTTTAGTGGAACAGAGAAAGTATACATGTGGATACCGGGTAATTAATGTGAATTTTGACTTGAGTTATACTATTAAAATAATAAAATAAAATAATATCTTTGAGATATTATTTTATTGTTAGCATAATAATGAAATCAAATGATATTGCATAATACTATTTGAGTTTAGAACATTGTAATTATCTTAGTTAAATATTTTATCATTATACAATTCTGTGTATTCAATGAAAGCAATGCAATATGTAAGAAAAATAATTCTTTCATCATATCAATAAGTCCAGGTTAAACTTTTTTTTCACCCGCCTCTATTTTGTTCATTCCTACAACTAACAATAGATGATCCAATGCCTTCAAGGGTAGATTTTGAGGCAAAAAGATAAGAAACAACAATGTTAGCTCACTTGGTGGGATTCATAAGGAAAAGCCTCCTGATGCAAAGATAATTAAAGATCATAAGTCTTATGATTGGAATTAAAATCATGCGCCAACTCCATATCCATAACGACAGCGATCTTAACTTTTGCCACTGTTATAGAAATACTTCAACTTTTTGATAAAAGAAATCTTTTAGAGAAGGAAGTTCTTTTTTTTTCTTCTTAATTAGGAATTTTGTTAAGAATAAAGAATTGTAACAGCGGAAAGCTACGACTGTTGACATGAAAAACTCTAAACACGTTTATCTCTTTATAATAAATCACTATCTTAGTCAGCTATTTTCTATGACTGACTTCAGAAAAAATAAGAAAAAAAAGTAATGTTACTGTTAGAGTATATAACATATTATGGGGATGGTTGAGGCCCCAGGATATATAATATACTCTAACACGTTAACCAAAAGCTGAAGCTGATGATTGAGGCCCCAGGATATGTTATATACTCTAACAGTTACAACGTAGGAATTATTTCCTCATTTAGCATTAACATTTTTAAGGGAATAAATTTACTTCACAATCATGATTTTGAGGTAATTTTTGTGACAAAAAACATCTTAATTGCATGAAGATCTGATCTTAGAGGAGCCATTAAGGAAATGATATTGATTTGTTTCCTTTCTCTTTTTTTTTTTTTGAATTTTTTGTTTTAAAAACAAATATAAACCAAATAATATGAGAAAAAGTGAAAAAAATAAGACATTTGAACAACTTATTTCCCAAAATAAGCTTCGTGAAAACTTATTTCCCAAAATAAGCGTCCGTACATCCAGACCAGAGCTTTGGATAAGTCGCTGTTAGTAACAGCGAAAGAAGGAAAAAAAAAATTAAAATTGGCTAAGTCGCTGTTAGTAACAGCGACTTAGGTCCTTTAATTTATTTTTTTTTTTACGAAGTAAAGTAGCCGTTGTTAATTAGAAAAATAGTCGTTAGGAACTTGAAAATAGCCGTTATAATGATGTTCTATAAATAGCTCCTTCATCTCCCATCCTTCATTATATCAATTCTACATCATTCTTCTTCTCTTAATTTCTAAAGGTAACATTATGTATTATGTTAGTTTTACTTTTAATTTTTAAATGTTAATATAATTTTTGAAAGTTCATTTACGTTACTATATTATATGTATTATGTAGATGTCAAAGGAGCATTGTATTGAAGAGCTTTGTGATTGTGGTTATGAAGTTGAGATTAATACAGATTGGAGCGACTTTGATCCAGGGCGTGAATTTATTGCTTGCCCTTTCTACTTGGTTGACGGATTAGGATGCACATACTTTAGATGGATTGCTCCGAAGGGTACGAAATGGCAGAGAGAGTTAATAATACGGCTTGAAAAGGAAAAAAAAAGAGCTCAAAAATGAGGTATTTAATCTAAAGAGACAAATGGATGATATGGCGCATAGGAAAGAAGAGACTGAAAGGATTATGAGAAAGTTTAAGAAGCCTTGTTAGTTAGCGACGGTAGTTTAACTTAACGAATGAAGTATGTAATTTGATATGAATTTGTTGAACATGATTGCAATTGTGTTGAATGTCCGATAGCAACATCCCTATTTGAATATGATTGGTTGTTTGTTTTTGATTAAATTCATACTACATTCTTGGCGGAATGATTCATCGCCGAAAAGTCTGAGTACTTAACATCAAGGCAACGATAATAAACGTTTGCTAATACGATTAAAATATATACATGTACACATATATTACAAAGTATACACAAAAGTCAATATGTTACAAATTCTGAATATGTACAAGTGTTGAATACATACAAAATGTCACTGATCTTCAAAATATACAAAAACTATTGTAATGCTAATCCTCCTCCTGTACCCTGTCTAATTGTGACGGTTTACGACGCCTCCTACGATAGTAAGATGCAGTCGCATGACGCTCGGGTAGGGGAGGGGATTGATAGTGTGATGATGTGGCACCCTGTGAGGACCCGGCACCGTAGTCCGGGCACGTTAAGTCAACCTCCTCAAGATGAACGTCGGCATGATGAGGAGATGAACCGCACTCGTAGGTAGTGGTGTCGGGCGCAGTCAATTCCGGAATGAATTGTTGAAACTGCGTCCCTCGGAGTATGCCTTGGGCAATCTCCCGTACGGGCTCCTCTTGGGAGGAGCTGATGACTGATGCAATGCCCTGTGCTTGCAGTAAGACTTAAGTATTAATGAAATGTTTAAAGTATAAGTTGTATGGATAATAATCAATGTTGAAGAATACTTACAAAGTGTGTCATCGTCGGTGCTGCGGGAGTGTACTGGGATGCTGCCATGATACCTCGTGGTGTCATCCATCGACGAGTAATGGAGAGGAACCACGGCATGTAATCCGCCGTAGTAGGTGCGCCTGTAGCGTCGATCGGTGCACCTTGGGCCAGCAGCTCTAGCCTGTGCTCCCAACGAGCGACATGGCGCCAGTTGACCTCTAGCCAGTTTTTGGGTTCCCGACCCTTGCAGTGCCTTCAAGAAGTGTGGAAGAAGAGGATAAGAATCTTCCCATGTACCATAAATGGACAGAAGGGCTTGCTGTTTAGCACACCATGCCCGCTTATAGGTCACTTCGACACCGAATTGGTCTTTCACCATTTGACGCACAACAGAGACCTTAATTGATGGATCTTGAGCAACACAATTTCTAATAAGATTGTTAATCACGGAAGATGTCAAATGAATGTGCCCAGCTAACACGTTTTCAGTACTTAATACACAACCCCCATGCTTCCCTTTATACGTAACAATCTCCCATGATAGTGAATAGGAGCTCTTCCTAGCCCTAAGCCTCCAACCACACCCTCTCTTACACTTCAAGGTGAGCACGGCTTGATTTGAAGTCTCAGTTCGGTACTCAACGTTCCTACGAATATGATACAATCTAACAGCGTCCAACAACGCATCCTTGTTATCAAACATCATACCCTTTTGAAACTCTCCTTCGTCGGTGTAGGTTGTATCACAATCTCAAGACCTCCAAGAATTGTCCTCAATGTGTTCATCTAGAGGGGGAACCAGTGCATAGGGTGTAGGGGCAACGATTATTGGAATGTTTCCTAAAGTCATGTCATTAGCTAGAGCCTCCTCGTCAACACCCACATCATCCTCAGAAGGAGCTTCAACGAATTCATTACTCTCACTAATAACATCATCCCAAGGCTCATTTGTATCTTCTAAGTTACAAGTATCATCATTTGTGACTTGAAATTGACTTTGATTGGGTTCATTAGAAGGATAAGAGGAAGATGGTATAAAGGGATTTTGGGTTTCTTGGGTAGGGAAGGGCGTATGAGAAGGAGCAGAAGGAGTTATATTCATGAATGCATTTGTTTCCACAACATTGATATCTTCATTCCCTAGGGGTACCTCTTCTACATATAACTCTAAAGAAGGACTAGGGGTAGACCTTGAATACTCCCACATTGCATCTATAGCCTCCTCATCCTCAACCGGAAAAGCTAAAAAATCTCCACTAAGATTGTACTTAAAACTTAAATTGACAGTACTTCTTGTAGTGTCAATACCAATCCTAGATCATATAAAATGTTTAAATTCATTCAAATCCATGTATGAATTGCATGCAAACAGTTTACGTCTTCTCCCAACATACTTAACATTGTTACTAGTTGATCGTATTGAACCATTCCAAAAGCATACAACAGACACACGAAATGAATCCATTTCTACAACAACACAATACAAAATCAACATCACCATCGTGTTCATAAATATATTACCACTACACAATTCAAATTCAACAACAAATTCTCGAACAAACTATTAATTATGAAGATCAAGGCAAATAATAACTACATTCGACATATTCGTAGAGCTTAATTCTAAATGACCACTATACATGACATACATTTTAAAATCAACTCCAAATAGAAAAATTTAAAATTGAACAACAATTAGTAAATTCGTACTTGAAACAATTGCAACAATTCAACAAGTTGAACAACAACACCAAATAAAAACGTACCTCAATAAACTGTAGATGAACAACAATTAGTAAATTGCAAGTATATGAACCTACATTAATGGGAAAGTTCATTAAAATTCACTAAACCCTAATTTTCCAAAAATTGAAAAAAATCAGAAAAAAAATACCTTAATTCGATGTAGGAAGATTATACAACAAATTAGTGGTACCAACTTCGACTTTGATGAATTTAGTTGAAAGCAGGGATGCAGGCAGAGCGGGTCTAATAGGAGACCCGCCCCATCCCCGCCCCATCGGGGCGGGGATGGGTCCCAGTTTGATGGGTCATGGGGCGGGTACGGGTATAAAATTTATACCCACCGCGGGGATGGGGATGGGAATGGGTTTTAGGTGATACCCGCCCCATCCCCGCCCCGCCCCACCCCGCCCCGCCTCACGAAATGTACAAATTTTGGGAATTAGAATACCCTAAATTATTTTTCAAATTTCTGAAAACCTTGAATTATTTTCAAATTTTTTTAAAAACTTTAAAAACCCCGTTTTTATATTTCTTTTAAGGTCTAAGATCATGTTTTTTAGAGTAAGGTTTATAATCATGTTTTTTCTATTTTTTATCCTTTTTTCTCAATAAAATTTGTTTATATTCATTACGAGTTGTGTAGAGGTAGGCGATATTAAGTGATGATTAGATGGGGATTTGAAAATAAATATGTGACATAGATGGGTATTAAGCGGGGATTTGACGGGTGGTGGGGCGGGTAAAATGGGTATTAGACGGGGATGGATACCCAGATGGGGATGGGGATGGGGATGGTATTAGGTACAAACCCATCGGGGCGGGGACGGGGAAAAAAATTATACCCGCCGCGGGGATGGGATGGGGATTGATTTACCAGATGGGGATGGGGATGGTAACGCCAATACCCGCCCCGCCCCGCCCCGTTTGCATCCCTAGTTGAAAGATTGAATGTGATTTTAATGGAGGATAAACGAGGGAGAAGAAACTGAAAAACGCGAACTGAAATGAGGAAGAAGAAGAAACTGGAAAAATAAAACGACTTAAGTCACTGTTAGTAACAGCGACTTAAGTCTTTTAATTTTTTTTTTTCCTTCTCTCGCTGTTACTAACAGCGACTTATTCAAAGCACTGGTCTGGATGTACGGACACTTATTTTGGGAAATAAGTTTTCACGGAGCTTATTTTTAGAATTAAGTTGTTAAATAATCTTATTTTTTTCAAATTTTCATAATATGACAAGTGGCAGTTTTTATGAAAAAAAAATTTGATGAACTGCTAAAATGGTCACTAAATCCTTAAAAGAAAATTAAAAGCTAAAATGAAGTCTTGAAAAGATAACTGATATAAAGCTTTAAAATATGAAATCATGAAGGTGAGACCTTAAAATCAAAATTTGGTGAATGAAAAGTTATAGCTTGTGTTTGTTTCATCTCATAATAATATTGCAGTAATCAGTATGCTACAAAAAGGAATTCTATATATTAATAATAAGATATTATGATACAACAACAAATAACCTATAAAAATGAATGACATCTGATTTGAACATGATAAATATGCTTTAATCACAGCCATTCATCTCTCTTCCACCCAAACTACTGGATGTTGATGATTCCACTTTAGCCTTTTCAACTAAAACACACACTTCTTATGCAAGGAAGACCATAATAATTTCTACATACAAAAAATGAAGTTATTTACAGCATGATGAAAACCCGCCTATTTGGGCTAATTTTTGCTGGTTATATCGTTCTACTTGCTGGCAATTTTGGCGGAGAGAATGCAGCAAACTTCACTTCCTCTGAGAAACTCTGTCGATTATGTACATACATAGGTGATGATTTTGTAGAAAAATATCACTCTTTGTCTTCGACATTTAGAAAAGCCGCATATTAGGGGACCCACCTGGTGTATGGGTCTTAAACAGAGTACTCTCAATCAATGGATCAAGTGTGAATCCTGCCTGCCTTCTCATTGGAGATACTGAGTGATCAGTTGAAGTGTAGCTTCTCTGCCCGGGCCAAGCATACGAGGGAGGCGGTGAAAGAAAACAACTCTTTGAGGTAGGCGCCAGTCTATGTAATGGACTTGATGACGGTGAAACCGGCAGTGAAGTAATTGATCTTGGATTATCCCTGATCCCGAAAATATAGATAAAGATACACTTGTTTAGTTTAACTATTTTCATTCTCGATCCTCCGATGAAGACATGAGTAATGAAGGCAAACAACTATACCTGGCCTCCCAAATTGTCAATCCTGGTCTACGCACGTTATCTGTTTCATAGGAACTAATACTCTTTCTGCGCGGATGTATGTCTAAGGGTTGCTGAAAAAAGTGTAAACCATAATCCGTAAGTCGTTCCCTCAAACAAACTAAGCAAATAATAACTGGAGTTATCGAGTGAGCTGAGCAAAAGGAGAAAAAAAAAGTGGGTACACGGACACACGATAATCTCAACGTGAACATCTACGGCTGTTTGGTAGGTGGTAATCAACGATGGTAAAGGTTATTGTAAGCAAAGTATTGTCAAATGACCATGGTAAAGAAACTTATCCCCAAATGGCCTACCAAACGAGTCACTACTCACTATAGAGTAATTCAAATATTCTCCATATGCTCAAATTGGAAATAATATGAGTACTTCAGAAGTTAGTTCTGACTAAAAGAAGATCTAAAGGGTAGGCTATTCAACCAATAACCACAACAATAACTACAACATAAAGCCATAGTCAACAAGCAACTAATATAATAAAAAAGATCAGTGACTTATGCAAGAATAACAACCTTTATAGTTTATTAAGACTTGACAAAACAAATAAGTCAATTTGATAACCTTCAGACCACCCCCAAACTTGACAAATCATATATGCCATAACAAACATGCATTAAAAAATATTTAGACTTGACAAATTGCTTTGACTTGAGAATATTTGTCACATAAATGTGAGAGGTTCAACTTTGTCATTAATGCATGAGCAGATGCTTAGATTCACCTTCCGAATACAACCCATTGTAGGCAGAATCATAGTTTACGAAACTCATTCTGGGTTGCAATTTTGTAACAACAAATGAATCCATAAGTTATAAACATTCCGGCTATATTGAGCTAGATTATATAGCTACTGAAGAATATTACTTCATTAGTTTATTACTAGTTATGCTTTATGCTACCCTATTTACGACTTAACATCTATAGCAACAATGTTCCGCACTACAGAAAGAGATAAAAACGTATAACCAAAATAAAGGGAAAAGGCTAATTTCCAACAATCTTCATAACCCCTGAAAAAAATTAGGAGATGAACTTTTTGGTGATGTGGTCCAGCCAAACAAGTGACTATTTGGAAAAATTCAGTTCAATCCCACCAACATACTTTTCTTCACAAACTCTCTCAGCAGTCAACATATAAGCGGTTAATACAGAGTAAACAAATAATCAAATTTAAAGCATCTAGGATTGCTTACTGGCTTTCGTCGTCCATCAAATGAGAAAGATGTTTCACTAGTAGTATTTAAAAGGGGAACTTTTCCTGCAGATTGCTCTTTGACAAAAGGATGATCTAGCAATTCTGAAGCTGAGGGCCTATCAGCCGGATCACGCTGAAGGCAAAGGTGCAAGAAACTCTTGGCATCATTAGATAGGAAATTCGGGATTTCTGGAATATCTTTGCTGTTTCCAATTTTGAATATCGCTGCCACCTGCAAGCCAACATGGTTTTAAAAAAAATTAAAATAAATTATAAACAAAAATAAATTAAAAAAAAAGTTTCTTCATACTTATTAAATTCGTTTTTGAATATGAAGATACATTTTCATACGACAATTATGGGTTGGCCACGTGATTGAAGGGTTCCTTTTTCACCCTTGTGACCGGGATTCAATTTTCACCGCCTACACGAAGCATTAATTTTCCGTTTCCCCTTACCTCTAGGCATTCCACTGCCTTACAACCGATATAAAAAATAAAAAAAATAAAAATATATATATAAATAAATAGATAAAATAGAAAGATAAAACATTGTTCATACCCCTTCATACTGGCTCCAAGGTGGTTTTGCCATTGCCATTTCAAGGATTGTACATCCCAAACTCCAAATATCAACTGCAAGGCTATACCCACCCTTATTCATCACTACCTATAAACATGTAAGAAAGCGAGGAGCCGTTCAGTATAACATGGAGAAAAGGCCAGAAACATCAAGCACAAGCAGAGAGGAGGGGAAAGGAGGGTTTTGGTTTTTAGGCTGCGGAGATAGAGAAAATATACCTCAGGTGCCATCCAGTAAGGACTGCCTTTGAAAGAAAGCACTGAGTTGCAAGATGTTATCTGCATCAGAACAGAAAGTTTGAACGCAGTCAGAAGTATTAACATTGTATAGGTAACTAGCAAGCCAAAATCCTTGTAATTTCCCAACTCAAGCAATGGAAGTACACTGGATTTCCACAACGGTACAATAAAGATACAGAGTACTCATGGTTAATTTGATTGCCAGAAATAAAAATAAGGAGCAAACTGAGCATCATTGAATCAATCAAAATAAAAGTGCTCAGAGATTTCAGGAGCATGAACGGGTAATACTTACGTGTTTTGCCATCCCAAAATCAGCGAGTTTGATTTCTCCAGTAGGATCAACCAATATGTTCGCCCCTTTGATATCCCTATTATTTTTGAATGACAGTGTCACCAGTGAATCAAAATGATGTCAAGAGTGGAGAATTTTAACAAACCCTGTTCAGAAAGGGCTCTCTGCAATACAAGTACCTGTGCACTGTGGTTCTACTATGCAAGTATGCAAGGCCCGAGAGTATTTGTCTGGTATAGTTCTGAATAACAGGCTCCTTGAAGGGGCCGTACTCTTGAACTAATTTGTGGATAGACCCGCCAGACACAAATTCCAAATAAACTGACAGTGTGTCTCCAGCCTACAAAGACAAAGAAAGCCAACAATAATGACCTTTTACATACACATAATGTAAAAGACAGAGGAAGCCGAGAACAAAAAAAAATAAAAGAAAATAGAAAATGGTGAATTGTGTAAACATTTCCTACATTGAGCAGATGTTCAAACTAAAATGCAACATAAGTTAGGACATACCAGCTCACTGCCGTAGTATCTAACGATGTTTGGATGTGACAGCTGACTTAGTAGGTTTATTTCCTGCAAAGTAAAAGTATAAGTAAAAGATAAATAAGCCACAACTTCTATGGCATCAAATTCTCGGGTCTTGAGGCAAGGAAGATTGGTAGAAGCAAAAAAGATAACAATAATAATATAAGCTTAAAAGAATAATGTAAATCTAGACCTGGTTTAGTTGCTTCAGAGATTCTCTTGAATTCTGATCATCAGAAACAATTCTCACTTCTTTGATTGCACACATGTGCCCACCCTCACTGAAAGGTCGAGAAAAAACCATAATTAGAATACAACATGAGAAAAACTCAAAATCAGGTTTTCAAAATCATCTAAGAGTAAGATTCTCAAGGTCCCTTCTACAGGGACACCAATATTATGCAAATAAATACATCATATCATATAAGTACTAATAAGCAAAACGCCAAAACCACTAAAATGGAAATTAAGAAGAAAAAAACTAAGGGAACATATGGTTGAAAGCAAAAGAAAATCAAGCCACTACTTACTGAAGGAGAGATACAAAGTGGAATTTCCAAAAGTACTCTTGGCACCTATGTACGTCATAGATTATCAAATTCAACTTAAGTTTCATGTCAAGGAAGATAGCTTGGGGTATTTTGCCTAGGAAGGCCTATCCTTGAACTTGAAAGACCAGAAGCACTTTAAGTAGGAGAGAGAAATTTTATGATACGGAGCATAACAACCAATTTTACAGAAAACAGACATTGCCTTTGAGACTAAACAGAAAGAAACTTCAGTAACTCTTGAGAAACTGTCTGTTAATTAGATTGTCTAATGAATAGACCTTGCGAAACCTAAGCCTATTCCATGATCAAGAGGCAAATATAACATCACAAAGCAGCATGAGTAACTCTTGTCATATCTCAGTTAAACAGCTTACGCTAAAAGGAAGCACCATGTGGGGCAACAATAGGAAAACACGAGGATTTAGGCAGCAAGTTGTGATGATAAATAGTGGCTCAATAATTTGTAAGACCAGAAAGCAACAACTGCTATTTTATTTATTATATAACTGTTATCTTAAGAATATCTAGATTAAAAATTAATAACATGATTAATTCAAAAAGGACCTAATCAGAGATTTTTGTATGAGGAATAAGGGAAACAAGATCTCAACAAAAAATGAGCAACAATATCACAAGTCGCACAGAAGAGAATAACCAACCATAAGTCACCAAGAATCGGAAAAGTAGCATATACTAAATAACAAGTGTGAACTATTAATGAGAACGAACTCTGGCAGCACCGAAAACAATTGCACATGTTCCACAATTTTACATTTGTGTATGGAAATTAGATATTAAAGAGTTTGATTAATAGAAGTTGTGAAATGTACCGATTTCTCAATTATATCATATTTGTCTATCAGGAGAGAAAGAATGAAGAAGAAAACTTCTGCAAATATGTGAAAATCTTACAGTTAATTTTGGAAATTTAGATTCCAAAATTTTTCTTTCAAACTTAACCAAAAAAAATGTGGACATCAGAAGTACTTTCACGATATTACATACTATTTCAAAAGTTTTCTTCATCAAACAAAACATTGGAAAACAAGGTAAAGTTTGTTACTTTTCAACGCTTTTACATATTAGAGAATCAAATAAGCGAAAAGTAATAATTTCCATGGTTTTTCATTTATTCCATGGTTTTAATTTTTAATAAGGTCATTCATTAATAAGGCTGGAAACACACAATTAGTCAAGCATTGCGCTAAAAAATTCCTACAGTTTTAATCTCACACTTCTATCAACAGAAGAGAACTTAAAAATAAGTCCAATCCCCCCAACATACTTGAAACTACAAAGTAACACAACAGCTAGTCAGCTGTGTTGATTCAATTCTGGCTGAACTATTTTTTCTAAACGCAGTAGTCAAGTCAATAATGTATACAATGACCAGGGGCCCTTCAAATTCGAGGGGAGGGAAAAGGTTGAGCACAAAAGGAAAGATTGTCCACCATGTGAGTGAAAACCTAAGGTGGATACTGATTGACCAAGAACCATCGTGCAAAAATATATTGTAAATGTTTTTGAGCTTACTGTGACAGAATTAACTGCAAAACTATCTACATTGACCGTCAGGCCATTTCGCTACGTGAATGAAACAGCAGTTTTGAACAATGCCGAGGACTAAACCTTTTAAACGCTACCAGTTTAGCACCATGAATGCCTAGTACTTGACCATCCCTTGATGTAACAAGACAAAGTTATTGGCATCGAAGAGCTACCTATAAATTAAACCAAAACTTTAAGCACCTTGACCTACAATGGAAACAAGCAGCCTGATACATCACAATTCCACAAAAAGCTACCAAAACTAACTAGATCAGCAAAGTAAATGAATCATTGGTCAATAACACTAAATGAATAAAACAAGTAGCTTTTACTAATTCACATGCTGCAGTATCATTTTCGTTCCAACTAATCCACTGAAAAAATCAATCAAGTTGATGTATCACAAACCCAGTCCAAAATATTGTTTGGGTATTGGTATTTACCTGTTAAATCCAAGGTAAACATGTCCAAAAGTTCCCCTCCCAAGGAGCCTTCCTTTCTTCCATTTCGATAGAGAATTGTGTGTGTTTTCAGAACACACAACAGCTTTTCCGTTAGGTAAGGAAGATGGACTACTAGGAGAACTAGGCGGCAAGGGCAAGGGATGATATTGACTCCTCCCTTCTTCTTGTCTTCCTGTTGGAGATTCTGAATTTATACCAGCCAACCGTGGATGAATAGGAGATGTAGCAGCTGTAGCTACTCTTGATCCAGGGCCCGGACTCTTTGCTCTTCCACTGGTGTATACATCAATCAATTAATTCAAAGATCACAACACAAAAAATTTTGCATAAATAAGGAGGCAATTAATTCGAGTTATCAAAAGCACTCATACATGGTGCTACATAAACTAAAGGAACAAGATTTATGACCCACAAGGCCACAACAACATTATGAATTAATCTCAAGAAAATACAAATGAGAATCAATTGTACATGGAATTTGATAAAATAGCTAAAGCCAAAAGTGGAAACCAACTTCACCAACAAATAATCAACTATGGAACTCATTGATGATAGTACTATTAGAATTGAGGGAGTTGGAGAAAAAGAAAGGGGAGGGATTTGGAGGGATTTGTTTTCTTTATTTGGAAACCAATTTTGAGGGGATGGATTTAGAAAAGCATTTGAAGAGATTCAGTCTCTTAATTTTGTTAATAACTAAATCTCTTTAAATGTGAATGATTTGGAAAGAAAATGTCATTCCTCTTCTTCTCTCTTCCTTTCCCTCCTAATACAAGGGAGACTTCCCCTATTATTTCCTTGGCTTTCTCTCCCTTCCTTTCCCCTGCTTTCCTTTTTATCCTACATTATTATCCAAATAAAGTGTAAAAGCGGCCAAGGGCATATTAATTTTGCAAAATAAAGGCACATATTTCATTTCCATCCATTGGAAGGTTGGTTGCCTTAGGCAATGGAATCCACTCTCATATTCATTATCAACCGAGTAATAGCAACAATGAGGAGATTTATAAGCTTCAAATTAGTCAAGTAGACACAACAACTCAGCTATCAGTCCTCGGTATGATTCTTACTTATAATACAAAGAATCCCTTTACAATAGTCCAAAGTCCAGCTTGCCACAGGTATGACATAGTACTAAATTCAGTAATAAAACCCTAGTTGCAAGGTATTTTATGGGAAAACAATTTTTTTTTTCCTTAATTATCGTCACATTTCTGCACTGATTGAACAAACATTCGCCCTGGTTTTCTATCTAAATTCACAAGATTGTCTAAATATTAACGTAAAAGCAACCTAATTTCCTTCACTCCTCTTAAAAGCATAAGCTATAAACGTGGTACGGACACAAAAAGACAGCTCATAAACATCAATGATCACACTTAGGTAACACAAGAGAAAGCACAATGAAAATATTACCATTCAAATTCATACTTTGATAAATCAAATCTCAATCAAATCAACATAATTCATAGATCACACAACCAAAACTTCAAATTAAAACAACCCAAACTGTAAAAAAGATCAAAAACTTGATACAAACCTGAAAACCCCAGATTGAATATGATCGAGAACAATAGGAGGATCATCAGAATTAGACCCAGATGAACTAACACTAGAAACTGATGCAGACCCGGATGCTAATACTCCATTACTACCACCATGACCATGATCACTAACAACAAAACCACCACTATAATTTGATGATGAAGGTCTAGGAAGAGGATGGCCCACAACTTTTCTTTCACCATCTGAATCAAAACCAGAATTTCCAGATGAAATTCCCCTTAAATTGGGGGACAAAATCCCATGATGACCCAACTCTTCTAAGCTTTTAGAACACCTTTTATAACTATATTTGGTAGGAGAATTATCAGAATGGATGGAAGATTTCTTGGAATTCAGCTCACTAAATAAAGAGTGATGATGATGTTCTTCTTTACTCTTATTAGACTTTCTTCCCCACCAAGCAGGCATCTTTCAAGATTACCCAGTTGAGAAAAATTACAAAAGATTCAAACTTTGATAAATTTGGATAAAATTAGGAAAAGGGTGTCAACATGTAGTGTAAGCTAGTGGATATATTGAGATAAGAAAGAGGGAAAAAACTGGGGATTGGGGGAAAGTTCATAGGAGGGTGATAGGCGTGGATTTAAAGTGTGAAGAGAAGGGAGAAGGAAAGGGGGGTTAAAGGAGACAACAAGAAAAGAAAGAAAGGAAATGAAAGAGAGAGAAAGTGGAGTGGTTAGCTTAATTGGAATTTGGATCATCATGATCATCAATCAACATCCATCATAAAAATTAAAATTTGTAACTTGTAATTTGGAGTTTTTGGATTTGCTTTAGCAGCCTTTGTTATCCTTTCCCTTAAATACGAGGCAACTAGATCGATGTTGGTAGACTGAGATGTGCTCATGTGCAGTTGATACCCGAGTCCGGCAAGATTTTGGGCATGATTAGATGTGTTCATCCGGGTGATCGGGTCGGTTTCAGACGGGTGTTATTTAGTTCGGTCGTATTTCGAATTGGTTATATTTCGGATGCATGTTACGACGAGTCACACTCGGGTCGGTTCGGATGAAGATCGGTTATTCGAGCTATCGAATTAGCATCAATTCAGTGTCGGTTGAAGTTCGTGTCGAGTTTCAATAGGTATCGGATTGTCATCGGTTAATAATTAATTTGGTTTTACCGTGTACAGATCGGGTTCAAGTATTTTTCAAATAGAATTCGGCTATGAATTACAAATTACTAATTACGGATGATCGAGTCAGTATCAAATTAAGTTGTAAGTCATTTTTTAATTGATGATAAGGTTCCCTTTACTTAAAGCAAAATAGTGAAAATGTAAATCAATTAGTGATCATTATTACACTGTTACTTTTACTAGTTTGACCGGAAATTAAAATTATAAAGTTCTATCAATTTTCTTTTAATTCGATTAAAAGTAGTTATATAAATATTGACCATTGATTATTAACTCTAAATATATGAAACTATGTATTTATAAAATTTATTTTATTAAAATATTTCTCACTTTATTAGAATAACTAATAAGATGATTGAATATGGGTCGATCATACTTATATGTTAAAAATTGGTTCAGATTTATAGCAGTCCGATCTAAACTTCGTTCGGGTTAAGTCGGTTTTAGCCGGATTGAGTTCGGCTTCGAGCATGATTCGGGTCGAATATGACTCGGGTCGGTCATTATTAGATTCAGGTAATCTCGATTAACGGTTATGTGCCGGTTAGAAAAATCAGTTATAGCTCGGGTTCAGTTTTTCCATTTTCAGTTGTCAACCAGTTCAGGTATAACTTCGGGTCAGGTATGTCGGTTCAAAAAACCTAAAAAAGAAACACATTTTCTGATCGATTACTTTCGGTTTCGATTCGAATTTTTGAGTCGGGTCACTTTTGAACAACTCTAGGTTTGAAAGTAGAGTCCAGTTTCGTCTTAGTTTATATATTAAAAGAAAAAATTATCTATAATAATTAAATTTTTTACTGATTTTTAATTCTACTATTTAATTACCAATGAATAATTCCACTTATTAGATTACTCGCCCAAAAATATTATTGTCCAATTGATAACCTCCTATTTTAGATTAATTAACAAAAAAAATTAAATAAAATAAACCCCAAACCCCATGCCACCAACCTAGGGATGCAAACGGGGCGGGGCGGGGCGGGTATTGGAATTACCATCCTCATCCCCATCTGTTAATGCAATCCCCATCTCCATCCGGACATCCCTATCCCCGCGGCGGGTATAATTTTTTTCCCCGTCCTTGCCCCGATGGGTTTGTATCTAAAACCATCCTCGCCCCATCACCCATCTGGGTATCCATCCCCCTGTAATACCCATTTTCCCCGCCCCACCACCCATCTGGGTATCCATCCCCCTGTAATACCCATTTTCCCCGCCCCACCACCCGTCAAATCCCCGCTTAATACCCATCTGTGCCACATATTTATATTCAATCCTTGTCTCAAATAAACGCATAACCAAAGTCTCAAACAAATATACATGTCTAAAACAAAAGTATTTCAATATCAACTCAAAATCATTCAAAGTAAATCAGTCCAGTATTTGAAAATAATTTTTTTTTAAAAAAAATATAAACCGGATACCGGGTACCCGATTTTCCAAAATTTGTACATATTTTGAGGCGGGTATCTTGAGGCGGGGCGGGGCGGGGATGGGGCGGGTATCACCTAAAACCCATCTCCATCCCCATCCCCGCGGTGGGTATAAATTTTATACCCGTACCCGCCCCATGACCCATCAAACCGAGACCCATCCCCTTCCCAATGGGCGGGCAATGGGGCGAGTCTCCTATTAGACCCGCCCCACCTGCATCCCTACACCAACCCCTCTCTCCTTAACAGGCAGCCAGTGACGACGAATGATCCCTCTGCATCTTATTTCAGCTCTGATAAACCACGTAATAGTGATCAGTTTCTATCAACAAATCTACTTGCAGTGGCAATCAAAACCAAGTAATTTCTACTTGCAGTGGTAAAAGAACTACAAAATGTCAAAAATTGGCCATCTTTCCAACTATCCTCATCCTCACTTTTCGCCACCTTTTCTATTTTATCGTCACTCTATTTTAAATTAATTTAATAAAATTACGAAAACGCGTTTGGACTTAAAAATTTTAAAACTTCTATAAAACACTTCAAACTCACTCAATAACACTTTTATCACTTCAAAAAACACAAAATCTACACCTAAAATAAATCGGAGCTAAAATGCGACTGAACCTAGGAGGAGTCGTTAACAAAAACTCGAGGTAATTTCTATTTTAATGTAATTCAAAATTCAAAAGAAAAATAACAAAAATTACGAGCCGCACAAAAAGTGCGCCTGAACCTAGGAGGAGTCGCACAAAAAGTGCGACTGAACCTAGGAACATAATTTTTGTGAGACTCCTCCTAGGTTCAGTCGCACTTTTTGTGCGAATCATACTTTTTTTTTTGAATTTTGAAATTCCTTTTGTTTATTTAATTTATTTTTTAAGTTATTATTATTTGATAAATGTTGTAATAAATTATTTTATTTTAATATATTATTATATTATGATAATATTATTATAAATAAATAATTTTGAATTTAAGTAATTTATTTAAATATTTAATTATTTTTTAATATAATAATAATATATTAATTACAATTTAGTTGTTAATTATATATTAATATAATAATTATAAATAAAATTTTATTTTAGTTGTTAATTAAATTTTAGTGGTTTAATTATTTATTAATATAATAATTGTTTATTTGTTTATATGTGTGAATTATTTTAGTTGTTAATAATTTATATGATTGTAAGTGTTTATTAAATTTAATTAAATGTTTATTAAATTAATATTGTAGGTGTAATTAAAATGAAAAAAACTTAATGTATTTTTTTATGCTTTTAATTTTTTATTAATAGTTTCTTAAATTATGAAAATTGTAGTAAATGGCTGGAAATCAAGAAAAAGGAAAAGGCTTTTTTAGAGGGTTATTGAGCGGCAATAGTTCTAGGTCGAGTTTACTGAGAAGGGGGTTACGGGTTCTGACAGGCGATCCAAGCAGGAACAAGCGGCCAGACATAGTCAGGCCCAACGTTGGAGTACCCTAGACCATGTGCGTAGTCGCTTTGAGCGCCAGATTAGCCTGCGTAGTAATACGGTCGGCTCAGGTGATGATGATACTGATTACGATGAGTCTGTCAGTGTAACACCCCTGAATTTCCAACCCCTTAAACAAAACCAAAATCGTGAAGGAAGGGAGGAAATTCGGGTGTTACATAAAAAGAAAAGGAAAATAATTGAAATAAACGCTAAAGATTAATTAAAAAGGTAAGTAAGTGGAAATTTCGGCAGCATCTCTGCTGAATACTATGGATGTGACAAGAATATATAATTGGATAACATAATTATAATAATTTAAGGCCTTTAATGCCTTCAAGAATATGTCACGACGGAAGAATCATCGTCGGCTTCTCAAATCATCAACTCTAATAAGGATCGTGGTTCCAGTGTTAACGCATTGATCTGATGGATACTAAAGGAGTATTCTCAATGCTATACATCCAAAAATTACGCAGCGGATCTATGGATCATACGAGGAGTCACATGGCTCCATACAAAATAAATTATACAATCCCAAAAGAAAACTTTACAAGTATTATGGAAGCTACAAGCATTACAAAATTTATACACAATTATTACGATCGTACTCTGCTCTTTTCCCCAATGCAAAGCAAAAGAAGCTCCTATACCTGTCATGTCAAGCTATGATCCCCCTGATGCTTAACATAATGACCATAGTCAGATGTGTCATAGCAGGAACATCATGGAAAGTCATGAACAACCAACAACAAACACATACACGTAAGTAATTAATGAACTTATAACAATCAGAGTCATTTAACAAAACTATAGACAACGATATAGTATAGTATGACAATAGCGAGTCTACTCATCTATCTAAACACCTCTATTTACTCATAATTTTCACTTTCGAACTACAAATCTCTCGAAGTATATTCAAGGGTAGTGGATCCTTTCTCTATTCATGGCATAGTGGCACGGCCATGGGCGTTATCAGTCGCCCGGCGCCCATGGCAAAGTATGAGCTCATGCCTTCTCCAGCTGACCCTCTCGGGTCCTACCTTTGGGAAAAACTAACACACTGGGGTACTAAACCAGTGAAGAGGCCACCATATTGGGGTTTGCAAGGCACGCATGGTAACACCTCGGTCAAGGGGCGGTATCGGCCACCCGGCGCCCAATGACCCAAGCATGCTCATACCCCCCTTACGGTGGTCCCGTCGAACCTCACCTAGGGGACTATTAAATCAACCGGACATAATCCAGTTGAGTCACGCCAATAAATCATAAATCAAGGCTCAATAAGTAGGAAATCACTTTGATACTACACACAACCATGGTGCGTTCTCTACTGTTTAGAAATCTGTTCTCATAGACTTCTAATGCTTTCATTCTACTTGCCTATATCACTAATATGACTATATGCTAGCATAGTTTACTTTCTGGCGCTCTATAATTCTAATACGATGTATATAATCATGGTATATTGATAATACTTTGTAACGATAAACATGATAATAAATTACCGCGTGTACGTACCTGCAAGCGTCACTGCACGACCACAAGTTACAAAAATCACCCAACTAAGGGTCTACTTTCCTCTTATAAACTGGGAACCTATACAAGTTAGGAATAGAACTTATAAGTTCTCTTAACTACTTTGTCATACCAGCTAAAAACCAAAGTAACCACTATCATCCGTTCAAGACAAGTTTTCAATTACTCCTAGCACGTACGCATCTCATTCAACACCAAGCATAATAGTCAATTCACCAATAACACAAATTTTTCCATTGACAAAGAATAAAAGGATTGTGTCGACTGCTTCATTATACCAACTAACTTTGAGTTATAACGGTTCACATCATCTTAATATAAAGCGACAATTCACACTTAATGTTGATGTAGTGCTAATATGACGACAAGGACGAATCTTAAAGTTATCACATCGCAATATCATTTATTATATTCTCCAAGGCTAGAAAGAACAAAAATCAAGACATCACACAAGTAATTTTAATAAATCTCAACAGTTGACACTATGTTCATGGCTTATTACAATTATGTATTTATGATTTCAATAACAACCTGATGAGGTATTAGTAACTCTCACAATTAAATCAATAACAATTAGCAACTCCTACTCCCAATTAACAACCAAAACCATTTCTATAGTCAATTGTAATCAAAAATATTACTAATTGCCACAACAATAATCAACTAAGTCTCAAACTACTTATAAGATTATTGAATAAATCATCACACCACCAAAGTAGCATACAAACACACACACACACTACTAGTAATCACATCTCTAAATAAAACCCTAATCATTTCATATTCAAGGATAAATCTTTTAACTATTACCGATACTAGAATTCAATGAGACTAATACAATACACAATCCACACACAACTGATGAACATGGTAGATTCTAGTTAGAATTAGTAAATTAATCAATTGAAAAGTGAGATGCTTACAATGGGTGAGACTAGAAAATGGGTCAAGAGGTTAGTGGTTCTTGTGGTGGTGGCGTGACTCAAGACACGGTGGTGGAGGAGGAAGGCTGCACGGAGCCAAAGGGGAAACAACCCGCAGCCGCCTGCTACTGTGGGGCGTAACTACAGCCGCCTGCTGCTAGGCTGCTTGTAGGAGTGAGGGGAAGCTCTGGTGCTGCTTGGTGGTGCTTTTGTGGGGCCGTGCAGCGGCTGGTGGCGGCCCACTGTCTCTGGAGGCGCAAGGGGGAGAAGAGAGAAAGAAGGAGAAGGAGGAGAAGGAGGAAAGTGACGGCTCTCTTAAGCGTTTAGGGTTTTGTACGGGTTTTATACTTGTTAATACTATTATCATTATTATTATTATTATTATTTTTATTTTTATTATTATTATTATTATTATTATTATTATTATTATTATTATTATTATTATTATTATTATTATTATTATAATGTTTATTTATTTATTTATTGTTATCTCGATTCATTTTCTTGCGAGACCCAACTAAGAAACTCACCTTCGTGGGCTCACACATTTTAATAAAATAATCATTTTGATTCGAACCTCTTTATTTAAGAAATCGAAACTATATTTTTAACTTATATATATATATATATATATATATATATATATATATATATATATATATATATATATATATATATATATATATATATATATATATATATATATATATATATATATATATATATATATATATATATATATATATATATATATATATATATATATATATATATATATATATATATATATATATATATATATATATATATATATATATATATATATATATATATATATATATATTTTAAATTAACATTTAAATTCATGTATGCAAGAAATTTATTAAAACTAAATCAGAAATAATTAAATATACTTGTAAAATCTTTAAAAACTATTAAATTATTAAATAATTACGTCATTAAAATCTTGGGGTGTTACAAACTACCCCCCCTTAAAAGGAGTTTCGTCCCCGAAACTAGCGCAACCAAGGTACTAATTGTGAAAATTTATATTTCTAATAACTCAAGAAACTGTCTTAAAGATTTTATGCCTAAGGAATTAACTCAGAGATCGTGACCTTATTGACACTATTATACTCAACACCCATTCATAATCATCTAAATTAACTCAACACCCAAACGAAGCATGTAAATGTCACACAATTAACTTAACATAATCAATCAAAAGCATTTAAAAATCATACAATTGACTCTACACGATCAAACAAAAGCATGCAATTTTCTAATAGGTCGGTATCATAGAGGAGAAGATACGTGCAAACGCGCGAAATTCTATCACATTCTACCCCCCCCCCCCCCCCTATAAAGACTTAGTTACGACCCCGTAACTAACTAACCTCAGGATCAAGGTGTGGGTATTTCTCACGCATGGAATCCTCAGTTTCCCACGTTGCCTCCTGTGTGCGCTGGTTAGCCCATAGAACTTTCACCATCTTTATATCTTTTCTCCTCGTACTACGCGCCTTAGAATCTAAGATCTTAATAGGCTTCTCTTCATAAGATAAATTCTCATCAAGGTCTAAGGGCATATAAGTTGTATGCCAAATTCTCAAAGTGCGAATTTTGGTTACGCAAGGTTTCTTTTCTTGGGCACATAGTTTCTAGTGAGGGTATATCAGTAGACCCGGCGAAGGTGGAAGCGATTTCGACTTGGGCCATACCAAAGAACGCGTCTGAAGTCCGAAGTTTCTTAGGTTTAGCGGGGTATTACCGGAGGTTTGTACGTGACTTTTCCAAGATTGCGCGACCGTTAACGCAGTTGACCAGAAAAGATATACGTTTTGTTTGGGATGAACAGTGCGATGAAGCTTTCAGGATTCTCAAGACACGACTGACTTCTGCACCTATTTAGCATTACCTGATGGAGAGTCAAAATTTGAGTTGTACACTGATGCGTCGAAGAATGGTTTGGGGTGTGTGTTGATGCAAAATGGGCGCGTCATTGCGTATGCTTCACGGCAACTAAAGACCCACGAGATCAATTATCCGACACATGACATGGAGTTAGCTACGGTAGTCTTTGCTCTCAAGATATGGAGACACTATCTGTATGGTACTAATTTTAAGGTCTTGTCTGATCACAAAAGCCTGAAGTACATATTCACCCAGAGGGAGTTGAATATGAGGCAACGGCGATGGCTAGAGTTGATTTCAGATTATAATTTGGAGATCCGATACCATGAGGGAAAAGCTAATGTTGTCGATGATGCATTGAGCCGGAAAGCTGTATATAGTTTATGTAATGCCCTACCTAGAGTGCGCTTAAGAGAAGAAATAGAGGAGATGGGTATCGAGACAGTAGAGCATGGGGCAGTAGCGTCGATGATGGACGTGACATCTGATTTATTTGAGGAGATAAGGATGAAACAGACTGAAGATATACATCTGATTGAGAAGGCTTCCATAGTGGTAGAAACACCTGACCCACATTTTAGTATTCATGAGGATGGCAGTTTGCGATACGACTATAGATGGTGTGTGCCTAACGATTCCGACCTACGTACTCGCATTCTGAGAGAGGCGCATAGTTCATGTTTCTCCACACATCCGGGCACTGACAAGATGTACCAAGATCTCAAGAGAACGTTTTGGTGGCATGGTATGAAAAAGGATGTTGTTAATTTTGTTGCCAAATGCTTAACCTGCCAGAAGGTCAAGATTAATCACCGTCGACCTCAAGGTTTACTTCATCCGTTGCCAATACTCGAATGGAATTGGGAATCGATATCTATGGATTTTGTGTGTGGACTACCGAGGACTACAAAGGGCAACAATATGATTTGGGTCATAGTTGATCGATTGACAAAATCGGCACATTTCATTCCGATGAAGGACACCTGGAACAAGCATCAGTTGGCCTTAGCGTATCGACAGCAAGTGGTGAGACATCACGGAGTTCCACGAGATATAACCTCAGATAGAGATGCTCGGTTCTTGTCTAATTTTTGGCAAAAGTTACAGGATTCTTTGGGTACTGAGTTGAGAATGAGCACATCGTTTCACCCAGCTACAGACGGACAGACAAAGCGGACTATACAGACACTTGAGGATATGCTACGAGCTTGTGTCTTAGATTTTGGTGGTTCATGGGACGATAAGTTGGATATGATAGAGTTCTCATATAATAACAGTTATCATTCGAGCATTGGGATAACACCATTCGAGGCACTATATGGTCGTAGTTGTCGTAGCCCTGTATGTTGGAATGATAGTTCGGATACGGTAGCTGTGGGACCGCCTTTGATTCAGGAGATGATCGAGCAAGTCAGTTGATACGCAAGAGGATGAAAGCAGCTCAGGATAGGCAAAAGAGTTATACAAATCAACGACGTCGACCTCTTGAATTTAAGTTGGAGATAAAGTCTTTCTTTGAGTTTCACCAACTAAAGGCGTGATGAGGTTTGGGAAGAAAGGTAAGCTCAGTCCAAGATTCATTAGACCCTACGAGATCCTTGAGCGCATAGGCGAGGTCGCATATCGACTTGCGAAACCTGCTTCTATTGATAGAGTGCATGATGTGTTTCACGTATCTCAACTAAGGCAGTACATCTGGGATGACTCACACGTTCTTCAACCCGAACAATTAACCTTGGATGACACCTTGCAGTATGAAGAGACTCCCGTTCAGATTCTAGATAAGAAGACGCGTGATACTCGTCGAGGTAGTGTAGCACTTGTGAAAGTGCTATGGTCTAATCACGTTACCGAAGAGGCCACGTGGGAGGCAGAGGATGCCATGAGACGCAATTATCCTTGGTTATTTGCTTAGGTATTTATATTTTTATCGTTTTATATGTATTGCATCTCGTTAGTCTTATAAAGTTAAGTTCGAGGACGAACTTCATTCTAAGTTGGGTAGAATCATAACATTTCAAAATAATATTAAGTTTTAGCAATGCTAAGCCTTAAAATATTGATTAGTTCGCATAGTTGTATGAGTTATATAGATTCTTTCAATGCATAAGTATGAGTAATTGGGTAACATAGTCTTATGATATGAATGATAGCTGGATATTTGAGTTTGTGCATGAGACTTGAGTTAACTTCGAGGACGAAGTTCTTCTTAAGTTGGGTAGAATGTGACATTCGGGAATTTAAAATAAATAAAATAATTTTAGACTTTAAATTAATTATAAATTACCGTGAATCAAGTGGGTTAAGTGATAATAATAATAATAATAATAATAATAATAATAATAATAATAATAATAATAATAATAATAATAATAATAATGATATATATATATATATATATATATATATATATTTATATATATATATATATATATATATATATATATATATATATATATATATATATATATATATATATATATATATATATATATATATATATATATATATATATAAAAGGGGGGGGGGGGGGGAATTAATACCCAAAAATCAGAAACTTTTTCCCCAATTCCCATTTCTTTCACGTATTCCTTCACCGTCATTCCCTTCCCCTTCTTCCTCCTTCTCATTCCTTCCTTCTTCTTCTTCTTCGAGCGACAGCAGCACCGGCACCATCTTCTTCCTCCTTCTTCTTGTAATTGTTGGTGTAAACAAACTAAGGTATTAAATCTCTTAATTTCTATGTGTAATTTCATTTTACTCATCTTTAATAACCGATTTTCTTCTCAAATTTTCGAACCCTAGCTATCTTTAATCGGAAATTACATGTAAAATCAATATATATTTGTAGAATTTATTCCATTAAAGAAGAAAGATCTGAAAATCTTTTTGTGTTCTTTGTTCATCCATTTCGAAGGCTTTATTTGGGTTCTTTTTAGTGTTGATTTGTATTGGTTTTTGGGTTATTAGTGTTGATTAGTATTGGTTTTTGGATTATTTGATTTCTAGCATAAAGTTTGATATTTATTGAAATTTCAGTCCGGAATTTGAACGTTCTGTTTTGGCCACTTTCGAAGTAGTTCTAATTGTTTTTGGGTTCTGATTCCTTGTTTTTTCCATCTTTTAGCTGATTACAGATCGGATCCGGTCGGAAATAATCGGGTTAGCAATGTTGATGAGAGTGCTAAGGATGTTCCTTTGAACTGAGGCCGTGGAAGCTTATAGTTTGTATTAGGAAATTTGTTTAATGTATATTAGTTCTGATTAGTTTTGATTATGTTGATTATAATAGACTTGTAGTGAGTTGTATGGTTACTTTATGTTTAGATTAGATATTTCGTTTAAGATTTAGCTGTGTTGGTTTCGTAATACAGCTGGTGGTTCCTTTGCCCAGGTTTTGGGATATGATTTAAGTTTCTTGGGAAATAATCCCCGTGATGACCCTGTTTACCCAGTCAACGGTAAGTCGGGTTGTTACACTCGGGATCTAGCACATGAGATTTATCGGAAACATACCTCTTCAACTGCGAAATGTGAAACACGTCATGGACCTTACCCAACTCATTGGGTAATGCTAGTCCGTAGGCGACCTTTCCTACCTTCTCTTTGACCTCATAAGGTCCTATAAACGTTGAGCTCAACTTCCCCCTCTTGCCAAACCTCATGACTCCCTTCATCGGTGAAACTCTCAATAACACATAATCCCCTACGGCGAACTCATCAGGTCTCCTCTTAAGATCTACGTAGGACTTTTGTCGATCCTGGGCCGCTTTAAGTCTTTCTCGAATCATTTTTACTTGATCACTCATCTCCTCTAACATAGCCGGTCTTAGAGTGACAGATTCACTGAAATCGTCCTAACATACTGGATTACGACAACGACGACCGTATAAAGCTTCAAAAGGTGCCATATGGATGCTTGCCTGGTAACTATTATTGTATGAAAATTCTACCATGTCTAGGCACTCATCCCAAGATCCTTGCCTATCCAAAGCTACTGCTTGCAACATATCTTCAAGTGTCCTATTCATGCGTTCAGTTTGCCCATCAGTAGCCGGGTGAAAAGATGTGCTCCTAAGAAGTTCTGTACCCAATGCTTTCTGAAATGCTTCCCAAAATTTCGACACGTATCTAGTATCACGATCAGACACTATAGATCTAGGGACACCGTGGTATCGTACAACATTCTTAAGGTAAGCTTGAGTCAACTGATCCATATCCCACTAATTATTCATCGGAATAAACTTGACACTCTTGGTGAGTCTATCCACGATTACACATAACGTATCATTTTCCGATCTAGTCTTCGGTAAACCCAAAACAAAATCCATGGATATGTCATCCCATTTCCATACAGAAATATCCAAAGGTTGAAGTAAACCTACAGGCCTCTTATGCTTGCTCTTTACTTTCTGACAGGTCAAACACTTGGAAACAAACTCAGCAATATCTCTTTTCATCCCCGACCACCAAAATGTCTGCTTCAAGTCTTGATACATTTTATCTCCTCCCTGATGAATAGAGTACTTTGAGCTATGAGCCTCTGTCAATATCTTCTCCTTAAGCTCTGTGCAAGTAGAAGGTACACACCATCGACCCTTATATCGAATGCTACCATCCTCGAATATCATGAATCCTTCAGCTTTCCCTTCTTTAACTTGCTTTCTCGTTTTCTCCAATAAGGAGTCAGTCACTTGCTTTGTTAAAATTTCCTCAAAAATTGAAGGTCGGATGGATAAGGTTGCCAACCGGGACTCTAGCTCCCCATGTTGTACAATCTTGAGATTCAATCCTTCTATGTCTCTCTGCAACTCTCTAGGAACAGTCAAGGAAGCTAAGGAATGATTGGTCTTTCTACTCAAAGCATCAGCGACCACATTGGCCTTACCCTCATGGTAATTAAACTCCACGTCATAGTCGTTAATCAACTCTAGCCACCTTCGTTGTCTCATGTTCAAATTTTGTTGTGTATATAAGTATTGCAAGCTTTGATGGTCAGTATAAATTTTACACTTCACTCAATACAAGTAATGTCTCCAAATCTTTAGGGCAAAGACAATGGCTGCTAGTTCAAGGTCATGAGTCGGATAATTGACTTCATGCGGTTTAAGTTGTCTTGATGCATAAGCAATAATCTCTCGATCTGCATCAACACACACCCTAACCCATTTTTCGAGGCATCACTACACACAAGATACTCAGATGTGCTGTCTGGAAGGGTTAAAACCGGTGCAGTAGTCAATCTCTCCTTTAATGTTCGGAAGGCTCCCTCACACTCCTCAGTCCACTCAAATTTCTTGTCTTTCTTCATCAAATTAGTCATCGGTCGGGCAATCTTCGAGAAATCCTTCACAAATCTTCTATAGTAACCAGCCAAACCCAGAAAGCTTCGAATCTCGGTCACATTTTTCGGTGTAGGCCAATCCTTCACCGCCTCGATCTTAGCTGGATCCACGGTAACTCCCTCTTTGGATACAAAATGCCCCAGAAATGATACCTTTTCAAGCCAAAACTCACACTTAGAAAATTTGGCATACAATTGATTCTCCTGAAGTATATGCAACACTTGCCTCAAATGTTGTTCGTGCTCTCCCTCATCCTTTGAATACACCAAGATATCATCAATGAAGACCACAACGAACTTATCAAGGCATACACTAAATACCCGATTCATCAAACACATGAATGCTGCTGGGGCATTTGTCAGCCCAAATGGCATCACTGTAAACTCAAAATGCCCATAGCGAGTCCTAAAGGCCGTCTTGGGTACATCACTCTCTGCTATTCTCAATTGATGATAGTCAGACCTCAAGTCAATCTTCGAAAACAATTCCAGCTACGGTGGGCACGTAGCGAAGGTTATATTTAAGGGATCGGAGTGTATGCCTCCGATTTTAGATTATCGCCCTAGGAAGAGGACATTGGAGGCGATCATCAGACTGCAGGACATGTTTGATGAGTTGTACGGGGTGTTACCTGCCACTCCTCTTGGTCGTCTGCCATACATAATGCACCAGCACATTGATAGTGCTCTTATTAAGGCCTTTGTGGAGAGGTGGCAGCCTGATACAACCACCTTCCACATGCCATAGGGGTAGATGACCATAATGTTGCACGACGTGCAACGCATTTTAGGAGTTGGCATTGACGGTTCACTTCCCGCTGAACCTGTTGATGGTGACTGGAAGCTTGGCCTGGTCGATCTGTTTGGGGAGCGAATGTCGGAGCTTCGTACGAAGGGGTACTTCACCTGCGGGAGCATTAACGTTGGTGAAATGTTGCAGCTGTGCTACCGTTCTCAGTCTCTTGAGACTCAGACTACTGCGTATTACATGGCTATAATGGGTTCCACGCTACTGGTGGATAAGACTAGAGTCGGGATGCGGCCTCACCCTATACTTGTTGTGTAACACCCCGAGATTTTAATGACGTAATTATTTAATATTTTAAATAGTTTTTAAAGATTTTACAATAATATTTAATTATTTCTGAAATTTGTTTTAATAAATTTCTTGCATACATGAATTTAAATGTTAACTTATATATATATATATATATATATATATATATATATATATATATATATATATATATATATATATATATATATATATATATATATATATATGTATATGTATATATATATATATATATATATATATATATATATATATATATATATATATGTATATATATATATATATATATATATATATATATATATATGTATATATATATATATATATATGTATATATATATATATGTATATATATATATATATATATATGTATATATATATATATATATATATATATATATATATATATATATATATATATATATATATATATATATATATATATATATATATATATGTATATATATATATATATGTATATATATATATGTATATATATATATATGTATATATATATATATATATATAAATATATATATATGTATATATATATATGTATATATATATATATATATATATATATATATATATATATATATATATATATATATATATATATATATATATATATATATATATATATATATATATATGTGTGTGTATATATATATATATGTGTATATATATATATATATATATATATATATATATATATATATATATATATATATATATATATATATATAATATAGTTACGATTTCTTAAATAAAGAGGTTCGAATCAATATTTTATTAAAATGTGTGAGGTTAAGTGTTGAGTTAAGTGTTGTAAGATTTAAGATTATCAAAAAATACCCTCAAACAACCAGTTTTGTAAGATTCAAGTACCCTCAGGCCTAGGGTGTGTAATTGTGATATGAGTTAAGTGTTGAGCAACTTCGTGCACTTTACTTTTAGGACTTTGTTGTTTTGATATTTTACCCCCATTCATGGTTTAAATTATAATAGTTAATTATTCCCTACATTTCAAGATTATCAAAAAAGTACGACTTTAGGTGGTCACGTAGAAGTGGAAAGGTTGTTTGAGGAATTACATTAGATAACAGGACATTTCGTGTTGTTAAGAGCTCAAGTGATACACTTTTTAAAAGGCACATTGAGGAGAGTTGTCTTACTAGAACATATTGAGACCTAGATACTAAGGTGTGTAGTACTGAGATCAGAGATATTAAATAATTAGAGTTCTATGGTCTAACCACACTATCCTTGCATATGTTTCGAGGTCAATGAGTTACGGGGTCGTAACTAAGTTTTATGGGGGTAGAATGCATTAGAATTTCGCGCGTTTACACGCATTTCTCCTGCGTTTTCACGCATTTTCGCTTCTATGATAACAACCTATTACAAACTCACATGCTTTTGATTGATTGTTTGAACCTATCTGTGTGATATCTACATGCATTGATTGATTATATGAATCAATTGGTGTGATATTTTCATGCTTCTGATTGATCATGTTGAGTCAATTGTATGATTTTTGTTTACATGTCTTGATTGGGTGTATATTTAATTTAGGTAATTATAATACTCGAAATGAGATATGTATGAATATTCTAATAGATTGAGTATCCTTTTATTAATAGTGTCAATAAAGTCACGATCCTTGAGTCAATTATGGAGCTTAAAATCGTTAAAACACCTTCATGAGTTATTAGAAATACAATTTTCAGGAATTGTACTCTTATTACTCTAGTTTCGGGGACGAAACTCTTTTTAAGCGGGGTAGTCTGTAACACCCCGAGATTCTCTGACGTTATTAATTAATATTTTAATGACTTTTGGGTATTTTATAATTATATTAAATTAATTTTGAAGTAGTTTTAATAAATTCCTTTCGTATATGAATTTAAATATTAACATATATTTATATTAAAAATACAATTACGACTTCTAAATAAAGAGGTTTGAATCAAAATAATTATTTTATTAAAATGTGTGAGCACACAAAGGTGAGTTTCTTAGTTGGGCCTCGCAAGAAGATGAATCCAGGGAAATAAATAAATAAATAAACAAGTAAATAAATAAAATATATAGGATGGGTTAGGGTTTAAGTGAGCATTACTCCTTGTTCCATTCAAAAAAAAAAACGGCACACCTTTTCTCTTCCTCTCTTCTCTCTTCTCTCCCCTTTCCCTCACTGCTGAGCCACGAGACCACCAACCAGCAGCCCAGCTGCGGCGGAAAACGGTCTCCCACAACACCACCGGTCTTCCCTCTCTCCTCCCTGTGACGCAGCTGTTTTCCCCCTTTAAACAGCCACGGCAGCAGCAGCTTGAGGTGCTGCATTTGCTGCACGTGCCGCCAGCCACGGTGTTCAGTTTCTCTCTCCAACTGGATCGGTCCCGTGCCACCACTACCACAACCCTAACTTACCTCTTTCCCCTTTTTGATAGTTTTAACTTTGTAAGCCATCTCCTGTTCTATTTGATTCTTGTTGTTTTCAATTAAAAGTTTTATAAAGTTTATGAGAAAAGGGTTGAACTTTTTATGATTGTTATTGAATCTTGTAATGAGTGAGAATTGGATTGATGATTTGAATGTACTTATGAAATAGGTTTTTTAAATATGAATGAAAAGTGTTGAACTTGTATTATTTTCATTGAATCTTTTTGTGGGCAAGAGTGTTTGAAGAATTAAACATGTTCATCACTTAGGGTTTGAAGGGTGATTTGAAATTATGGGTTGTGTGTTGATTTTGTATTAGTTTCTTTGAATCTTGGTATGGGTAGTAATTAAATATGTTATGTTTGAACACGAAACGATTAGGGCTTGGATTTAGAGACGAAATTACCAATGATGTGCTTGTTATACTATATTTTGGTGATGATTGATTAAATAACTTTAAAAGTTGTTTTAAGATTTGGTCGATTGGTTATTGTTGTGAATAATTAGTAATGGTGATGATGTTAGTTGACTTTGAAAGTGATTTTGATTGATTAAATTGGGAATAATAGTTACTAATTGTTGTGGTTTGATTGTTGTAAATTACAAATACTCTTATTAGGTTGTTATTGAAGTTATAGATACATGTTATTCGTAAGCCAAGAGCATTATGTTAACTTATCCTCGATGGTTGCTAAAGTTAATTGTCGTGTTGTTTTGACTATATTTCTTAATAGCTTTGGAGAATGTAACATATGATATCCCGATACGATAACTCTAAGATTTTCCTTATCATTATATTAATGTTATATTAAAATTATAATATTTAGTTGTGATTAGTTATTTTTGGGTAACATGAGCCGATATGCTCAAAATTAGTTAATGTAAAGAAACGATTCACACATACTTCTACTTTAAATTGATGAAAAGACTTATGTTGTGTTGAGTTAATGCTTTTGACTTGTATTGACTGAGTTGTGTGCGTGCTAGAGTAATCGGAAACTCATGTTGAGTTGGTGATAGCGGTTACTTTGGTATTTAGTTTGGTATGTCAAAGTAGTTAAGGGAACTTATTAGTTCTACTCATAACTTATATAGGTGCCCATTTTTGTAAGAGGAAAGTAGAGCCTTAGTCGGGTGATTTTGTGACTTTTGATCGTGCAGTGACGCTTACAGGTACGTACACGCAGTAACTAACCCTTATATGCAATTTGCTTTAAGACATTATTGTTTATTTTGATAGTATGCATTGTATCGAAACTATGAAGTACTAGTGAGTACACTTTATATGAAGAGCTATCGACTATGAAATCCTTGCGCTTAGAATATTTTGGAGAATGAGAGTGCTAATAGAAGGCGGGAACCACCCCCTTATTTATTTAAGAATTAGAATATGCCTTAATCGGAGTTAGAATGACTCCTTATAGGTGATTTTCCTATTCTATTGAGTGGCTCAGTGGGTTTTGGCGCGCTGCTATCCCAGGGCGCTCATTAATAGTTGAGTGGAAGTTATTCCCATCTGATAAGGTACTAGATTACGATTAGCTGGCGTGACTCAACTGGATTATGTCCGGTTGTTATATTAGTCCCCTAGGTGAGGTTCGAGGGGACCACCGTAAGGGGGGGTATGAGCATGCTTGGGTCATTGGGCGCCGGAAGGCCGATAACGCCCCTTGACCGAGGTGTTACCATGCGGGCCTTGCAAACCCCAATATGGTGGCCACTTCACTGGTTTAGTACCCCAGTGTGTTAGTTTTTCCCGAAGGTCAGCTGGAGGGGGCATGAGCTTATACTTTGCCAATGGTGCCGATAACGCCCTTGGCCGTGTCACTATACCAGGAAGTAGAGAAAAGATCCACTGATATAAAGTTATTCAGTGATAGAAAGTTTATTCGTTGATCGAAAGTTATTTAATGATAGAAGGTTCATTCTTTGATAGAAAGCTTAAATTGATAGAATGTTTACTCTTTGATAGAATATTTACTCATTGATAGAACATCTACTTATTTATAGAATAGTTTATACTAGTGAGAAGTGTGCCTAAGTTAAGTTATCTCAAGGGTATTACAGACTATGATCACACTTACCTACAAGCTCTATAAGGTCATGTGTTAGGTATTCTGTTAATGCCTTGGTCGAGTCGAACTATACGTGGGTTGCAAGAGTTTATGTTTGAAAAGAGGAGCGTGAAGACCTGCATTCTACCCAAGAACACATGGTTCGGGTTGGAAAGCACGTAATGAAATTAAGAAGTATAAGTGGCCGATAAACGGTTACTATCTGTGCTTGCGTCTTATGAAATCATCTTATGTTGTTTTATAATATAATGTTATCTAGTAGTTGGCCTTATTATATTTGATGCTAGTTACTAACGTGTACGTGTTTGTGTTTATGTTTGATTGTTGATGACCTTCTATGATTATCCTGCTATGACACATTGGCCTTTGGTTTAATGTCGAGCAGCAGGAGGATCATAGACAGGCGTAGCAGGTACTGGAGCTTCTTTTGCATTGCATTGCATTGGGGGAGAGTGATGAGGGTGGAGCATAACCTGTGTCTAGGCATGGCCACGGTCCGGGTTGGTCCGGTTCCATCCGGTTCCGGTTCCACCCGGTTCCAGTTCCATATGGAACCTGTCGCGAACGGTTCCGGTTCCGGTTCCGGTTCCGGGCGGTTCCAAACGGTTCCTTGGCGGTTCATGAGGCGGTTCCGGCGGTTCCAACTCACGGGACGGGCGGGTCGGACCATCGATTCCATTTTTATTTTTTCATTAAATATTTGTATAATAAAAAAATACTATAATATTGCGGACGTACCTTTGATGATTACTTGATTATTAGCGAAATTCATTGCATGTCAAGTTGTCATCGTTATTGAAATATTTACTAAAAAGAATGGAAAAAAATAAATTAATAAGAAACGAATCAATGATAATGTCGATAAAGATGATTAATAAAAAAAGAGGGAGAAAATGGACTTGAACCTAGTATCCAAATGAATACTAAGCTGCCTACGTATCCCGAAGGAATCAAAGCCCACGTAGTTCTTTGACATACCTTTTATTTATAGTTGTTGAATGTTGATTTATCGTTGTCGCTTGTCGGATTGATCCTATTCGTCTTCGTCATCATCATGTGGTTGGTTAGATGCTTCCGCTGACTCTCCTCCTGACGATGATGCAAATGTATCCATCATCATCCATGGATCATCATCGTCGTCTTGATCATCATCATTCCTTAGTCCTTGTGTTCGAATCTCCGCTTGATCTCAATCTTTCTTGCAAACACATATTTGAATACTATGTGGAGCAAGACGAGATCGCTTTTCGTCCAAAACTCTTCTACCTGCACTAAAAGCAGACTCCGACGCAATTGTTGACGCGGGAATTGCAAGGATATCCTTTGCAATTCTCGATAAAATGGGAAATTTTACAGATTTTTCTTTCCACCACTCCAAAATATTATAGATACTTTGGTCTATTTCAAAGTGGTGTTTAAGATAACTATCTAGTTCTAAATATGAGGTCGAGGAAGAAGAAGATGATCCTACAAAACTATCATCTTGACTCATTATGTTAGCTATTACCGAATTATAGTAAGAGGGACGTGCCGAAACGCTAGCACGCCTAGACATATCGCGTTTCGGGTTATATACACTAGCGTAAAAATCATAGAGTTCTGCTAAATATTTTTTACATGTTCCTACATAATTATGTACATCAGTAGACGGGCGATCTAACGATTGGTAATAAAATCCTATTACTTTAGTAAGGACCTCAGTTTTAAAACGTGGGTCCAAAATGGTTGCGATTCCATAAATATAAGGAAAATCGGTAAAATATGTCTTCCATTTTTCCATCATATCTGCAAGAATCGGCCTCAATTTTGGGTTAGTATCTTCATGTGTATATTTAAGGAGATGATAAAAAATAATAATACATTCACTTATTACTAAGTGAACGTTCGGTTCATAAACATAAGAAAAAATCTTAGTCGCGTGGTCATACGCTTCTAATATGTTATGTACACCTATAGCTAATTCCCAAGTGTCATCAGCTATGAAACTATCTGTACACTCACTATATAGTTGTGTTATTACTGGACGATAAGCAATCGCCTTTCTTAATAAATCGTTGGTTGAGCCCTAACGTGTAGGAGTATCTAATGACCAATACACTTTTTTAAGTTGGTATTGGTCACATAATTGTTTATATCGTCTTTTTATCTTTCCGATCCTAAGCCACTTCACTATATCCCTAATTGGTTCTAATAAATCACTTAATTGTTTTATGCATGCTTGGCAAGATAAGTTAACTATATGCGCACAACAACGTATGTGTAATAAGCTACCCCCAAGGATTAAACTAAAAGCAGGTTCGTTAAACAAAAGTTCTATACATTTAATGTTCGCGGTTGCATTATCAGTTGAACAACAAAATATTTTATCTAATAAGTTCCATTCTCTACATATCTCTACTAATCTATATTTTATGTTTTCACCGGTATGTCTTTCTGGCATTGTCTCAAAAGCAATTATTCTTTTTTGAATAATCCAATTTCGATCTATCCAGTGTGCTGTTACACACATATAAGGTTCTAAATGTGGGGGAGCAGACCAAATGTCAGTTGTTATGCTAACCCTACCATTAAACGATTTAAACATTTCAACTAATTCATAGCGCATTGATTCGTATAATTTAATTGTGCGTCTTTTAAGAGTGCTCCTAGGGATTGCTCTATATTGTGGTTGCAAAGTTTTTCTAGTGAGACGCTCGTATGCCCTACTTTCACCGTGGTTAAAAGGCAATTCATCACAAATTACATACCTAGAAAATTCATCAATCATGTCATTACGATTATATCTAAAAGGCATACCTGTGCTGGGAATGTCCCATTGTGTCTGTCGGCTTCCACATGTGGTCCCGCTGCCGCTTGCTGCATGAGTTTCTTTTGTGATTCCATGCTTCTTTGCCAAATGTTTGTTAAAAGATCCCGTACCACCACCTAACACGTATTCACAAAACACAATAAATAAATGTTTATAAAATATGAATATATAATGTATGAATGTATTATGTATGTATAAAAACTTAAAAAGTATTTACCTCTGGCGAAACTGTATGAAACTAAGGGCTTTACTCCTTGACTTTCACAAATTTGACAAGTGCATAAGAAAATATCTGGATTCTCGGTTGGTTCTTTTGTGAAATACGACCACACATGTGAAACAGCTCTACCACTAGGAGGTGGCATTGCCGGAAAAGGTTGTCTTACTGGTTCATCTTCATCTAAATAAATAATTTAAAATTATAAAACTATAAGTAAATAAATAAATAATTTAAAGTTTAATTAATTTGAAGAATAAAATTATAAAACTAACCGATAGTTTGGAAATTGACTCGTTTACCACGAGCGTGTCTTTGTTGTTGTTGTTCTCCTTGTTCTTCATGTGATCTTGTTGATGACTGTCGAGATATATGTATCCCAATTGGGGTCGTTGGTTCCTCTTCTTGTTCTTCTTCTTCATCAATTTGTATTTCTCTTTCCACTTCTTCTGCATAATTATGTAACTCTGGGTCGTACCCTTCCGGATAATTATGTTCATAATTATAGTTACTAATGGAAGGTGTTGTTGATACCGATGGAGTAGAAGTGGCCTTTCTTTTGGAGGAACTGGAACCTCCCAATGATTTTGCCACTTTAGTAACTTTTTTTGTGGCTTTTTTACAAAATGAAGACATGATTGATAATATTAAAGTAATAATAGAAATATAGAATTAAGAAATAAATAATTAATTAATTATGTAACTAACTAAATTAAGAAATAATTAAAAGACTAATTATGTAATTAAGAGAATAATTGCGTAATTAAAGAATTAAGTAGAGAGCGTAAGTATAGAGAGTAAGAGAAGAGATGAGTTGTGAATGAAAATGATTGAAAGTGATGAGTATATATAGAGGAGAATGCAACGGCTAGTTAACGGTAACAAACGGTCATATTTTGGCGAACCGGTTCCATGGAACCGGTGGGCCGGTTCAACCGGACCGGTCCCGGTTCCGGTTCCACGGAACCGTTGAGCCGGTTCAACTGGACCGGTTCCGGTTCCGGTTCCAGAACCGGTTCCATGGAACCGTTGGACCGGTTCTCCCGGACCGGTTCCGGTTCCAAACCGCGGGTTTTTTACCCGGTTCACGACGGTTTTTTCCGGCGGTTTCACGGTTCTGGCAACTTTTTTCCAGCGGTTTCACGGTTTCGCGGTTCGGGGCGGTTCGGAACCTGTCGCAAACGGTTCCGGTTCCGGATCCGGTTCCAAGCGGTTCGGGACCGGTTCGGTTCCGGGTAACCCGCCCCGTGGCCATGCCTACCTGTGTCGTACCGCTATCTTTCGATTTTGTAGCTTTGGTTATCTTTTGTAAACCTTGGTTGTATATGTTTGTTATGAGGCCTTGTGTCTTCCCTCGTATATTTGTAGTTCCACTGCGTAGTATATAACTCTGAATGGTTTTAAGGAGTTAAGTCTTTCTAAAACGCAAACGTCGACACTGGAACCACGATCCATGCTTGGCATGTTGATTTGAGAAGCCGGCGACGAATCATTCCGCCGTGGTGTGAGATTTTAAAAGGCAATGATGCCTTAGATTAGTTTAATGTTTTATTGTGCTAATTGCCTTACCACATGTTCGATTTTTAGAAGAGATGCTGCCTAAATTTCCACTCACCTTTTAAAAGTTAATATTTAACGTTTATCTAAAATCTTTTCCTTTTCTTTTTTTTTGTAACACCCGAATTTCCTCCCATCCTTTACGGTTTTGGTTTTTTTAAGGGGTCGGAAATTCTGGGGTGTTACAGCGCTGCTTCTTACTTCCCCATCCAGCTACGCCTTCGTTCTCCTCGCAACCAGTAGCCGCGCCACTGTGACCACCACCAGCAGCGGGACGCGTTGTTTTGTTCTCCTCTACAGGCGGCCACCGCAGCACACTCTCTCCTCCCTCCTCCCTCGCTGTGAGTAGCCGGCAGCCGACCCACGAGCAGCCGCCAGCTGCTGTTCGATTTAAGGCTCTCTCCAGCCAGTCTTGGCTCTCATGCACCACCACGACGACCTTCATCCTCCTCTTCACCATTCTTGCTAGTTTTAATCTTTGTAAGCCATCTCCTCTTCTTCTACTTGACTCTTGTTGTTTTCAATTAAAAGTTTTATAAAGTTTATGAGTGTGATGTTGATTTTTGTGTTATTTTTCATTGAATTCTTTTGTGGGTAAGAGTTTGATTGATGAATTGAACCTATTCATGACTTAAGGTTTGAAGTGTGATTAGAAATTATGGGATGTGTGTTGATTGTGTATTAGTTTGGTTTAATCTTATCATAGGTAATAGAAATAGTGTTATCTTTGAACATGAAATAATTAGAGTTTGATTTAGAAATGAGATTACTAGTAAGGTGTGTGTTGTATGCTACTTTGGTGGTGTGGTGATTAATTAAATAACCTTATAAACTGTTTTAAGACTTGGTTGATTATTGTTGTGGTAATTAATAATGATTTTGATTATAGTTAACTATGGAAACGGTTTTGGTTGTTAATTGGGAGTAGTATTTGCTAATTGTTAGTGGTTTAGTTGTGAGAGTTACTAATACCTCATTAGATTGTTATTGAAATCATAAATACATAATTGTGAAAAGCCATGAACATAGTGTCAACTGTTGAGAATTATTAAAGTTACTCGTATGATGTCTTGATTTTAGTTCTTCCTAGCTTTGGAGAATATAATAAATGATATTGCGATGTGATAACCTTAAGATTCGTCCTTGTCGTCATATTAGCACTACATCAACATTAAGTGTGAATCGTCGCTTTATATTAAGATGATGTGAACCGTTATAACTCAAAGTTAGTTGGTATAATGAAATAGTCGAAATAATCCTTTTATTCTTTGCCAATGGAAAAACTTGTGTTATTGTTGAACGGACAATTATGTTTGGTGTTGAATGAGATGCGTACGTGCTAGAAGTAATTGAAAACTTGTCGTGAATGGATGATAATGGTTACCTTGGTTTCTAGCTGGTATGACAAAGTAGTTAAGAGAACTTATAATATCTATTCCTAACTTGTATAGGTTCCCAATTTATAAGAGGAAAGTAGACCCTTAGTTGGGTGATTTTTGTAACTTGTGGTCGTGCAGTGACGCTCGCAGGTACGTACATGCAGTAATTGATTATCATATTCATTGTTTCAAAGTATTATCCATATTCATGATTATATGCATTGCATTAGAATTATAGAGCGCCAGAAAGTAAACTATGCTAGCGTATAGTCATAATAGTGAAATAGGCAAGTAGTATGAAAACACTAGGAGACTATGAGAACCTACTTCTAATATAGTAGAGAACGCACCATGGTTGTGTGTGGTATCGAAGTGAATTCCTACTTATTGAGCCTTGATGTATGATTAGTTGGCGTGACTTAACTGGATTATGTCCGGTTGATTTAATAGTCCCCTAGGTTCGACGGGACCACCGTAAGGGGGGTATGAGCAACTTGGGTCACTGGGCGCCGGATGGCCGATACCGCCCCTTGACCGAAGCGATACCATGCGGGGCTTGAAAACCCCAATATGGTGGCCTCTTCACTGGTTTAGTACCCCAGCGTGTTAGTTTTTCTCGAAGGTAGGACCCAAGAGGGTCAGCTGGAGGGGGCATGAGCTCATACTTTGCCATGGGCGCCGGATGGCCGATAACGCCCTTGGTCGCGTCACTATGCCATGAATAGAGAAAGGATTCACTACCCTTGAATATATTTCGAGAGATTAATAGTTTGAAAGAGAAAGTATGAATATATAGAGGTGTTTAGATAGATGAGTAGACTGGCTATTGCCATATTATAATGTTGTCTATAGTTTTGTTCCATGACTCTAATTATTATAAGTTCATTGAAAACTGACGTGTACGTGTTTGTTGTTGTTGCTCATGACTCTCTATGATGTTCCTGCTATGACACATTTGACTATGGTCATTATGTTGAGCAGTAGGAGGATCATAGCTTGACATGACAGGTATAGGAGCTACTTTTGCTTTGCATTGGGGAAAAGAGCGGAGTATGATCGTAATAATTGTGTATAAATTGTCTAAATGCTTGTAGCTTCTAAAATACTTGTAAAGTTTTCTTTTGGGGTTGTAAAATTTCTTTTGTATGGAGTCATGTGACTCCTCGTATGATCCATAGATCCGCTGCGTAGTTTTGGATGTACAGTAGGGAGAATACTCCTTCAGTATCCGTCAGATCGATGCGCTAACAATGGAACCACGATCCTCGTTAGAGTTGACGATTTGTGAAGTCGACGATGATTCATTCCGTCGTGACGTATTCTTTTGAAAGGCGTTATAGGCCTTAGATTAGTTTAATCATGTTAATCATATATATATATATATATATATATATATATATATATATATATATATATATATATATATATATATATATATATATATATATATATATATATATATATATATATATATATATATATATATATATATTCTTAACACATCCTCAGTTTTAACCGAGATGCTGCTGAAATTTCCACTCACTCACCTTTTTAATTAATCATTAGCGTTTATGTTAAGTATTTTCCCTTTTCTTTTTAAGTAACACCCGAATTTTCTCCCTTCCTTCACGATTCTGGTTTCGTTTAAGGGGTTGGAAATTCAGGGATGTTGCATGCTGTGACTGCTGATCAGGATGAGATTGCTTGGGGTGCAGACGTGTAGTGACGCTGGCTACATGTATCGCCAACTGGGTATGACGACAATGACTGGGTGCAAGACTATTGTTGGTTGTCTGACATTGTTGTAGACATAGATTTACGAGTACTTCCCATCCTTCCAACCCCATCCTCGTCAAGCTGATATGCCTAACAAGACTAGGGCGGAGATGTGGTCCCCGCAGAAGCCAATTCGTGAGCTGAGCAGACTGAGAGACTGTAGGAGTATACTGGACTCCATGACAGAGACACAGGTTTTGTACATGACCTCACACATCGTTATACTAATTATTTTAATTTTATATTATGTTGTTTATGTTAATTTTCTTTGTAAACAGGTGGAATGGACTCCGTACATGACTACTCCTAGGGCTTTATTGAACAAGCACCCACGCACCGCCTATATCGAGGGTATCACCTGTTTTGATATCGTGGAGGTGTATTTGCCAAAGAGGACAGTCAGATAGCTTGGTTTTGTACAGGCTATTCGCCCCCCCCCCCCCCCCCCCCTCCGTTGAGACCTACCCAAGCTCTGCGACCGGCACAGGGTTCCTATTCAGTGACATTCGCTTCTCCGTCTATGTATATGGAGATGTGGAGTAGGTTCCCCTATTGTGCCCGCGTTGGTGATCAGGCACTGCGTCGAGCATCTGTTCCATCAGAGGCTGTCCCTTAGTATATCAACTGGTTTAGAGTGTCTTCCCACACATTTCTCATCCCCGATGAAGGACCTACTACTACGTTTGGTGCAGCGGATAACAGAGTTGAATACGTTAATGTTTCTATTTATCTGTTTCATTTTTATGTGTCATTACCGAAATTATTGTTTAATTTTTTGGTAATACCAGTGTTTTATTTGTACAGTTTGCAACTGAATTTCCAACTCGACTCGTGTCATTGCTAAGGATGCCAGCTGTTGTTAATATGACGCCCCGTGAAAGACAAGCTGCTGATTTGTATTTGGATGAACTTAGAGATTTGTTTGCCGAATGGCAAGAGTTTAGAGATCACAGCCCTTCACAGACATTTATCTTTGTATTGAGGAAGAATTTGTTGATATTGTGTTGTATTTCTACACGGCTGTAACTGGTTTTATTATTACGCGTTGCATTAGATTTACTAACATATTTATTCACGAACTTAATTATGGAATGAATACTATAAATACAATGAATACAATTAATAAAATGAAAACACTAAGTACAATCAGTACAATAAATACAACAACACAATAACTACACAACATTGTACTATGGAGTATCTAAATTGACTGCATCTTCGGCGGTGTTATTATGTTGTGGTCGTTGTACGCCGCACAGTCTATTCTAAAGAGATATACTATTGTGATACTGTCTCTCTAAATCTCTACATGAATTGTTAGTTGCTGCTCTCTAATTTTGCTGGACTGGCGGCAGTGGAGATGAATCATTGTTCATTAAAAGCTAAACATAATCATTTCCGTTCACCCAAAGAATATGTACAAGTTTATTAACGCCATGCATTCCCCCTGTTCTCCTTACCGGAAGCACTAAACAATTATACATTGGATTACCATCCGCAGAGCCATAATACGCAATTGCAATGTTGAGAAACGTTGTTGCAGAATACAATGCTGTCATTTTCATCCAGTGAATATACGGGGCAGGTCCTTTGCTATGGGCACAAATTCTGTATATAGCATTCTCCACCAACTCTGCTGATAGATACACGCGTGCATATTGACCTCTATGCGTTTGCATTTCCAAACTCTTTGTACGTCGTAAAAGAGGCCATGCCTCCTCGCCCCCTAACTCTGTGACGGCAATAGCTCTAAATCCACAGTTTTTGTCACCTATAACATCAATCTAATCAAACAGGTACGGCGGAAGAATATACGGGATGTGATTTGGCCACTGAAAAAGTGAAAAATCACGACCTGCTGAACCATCTGAAAAAATAACAGTATATTAATATCATTCAATTGAACTAAAACATATATGATTATAGGAAAGGAAATACGTGTACCAGATAAGTTGAAACTGAAGTTAATTCCAACTGACGATTGGTTTGATCGGTTGGTAGATCTACCACTAGATCTCCCGCGTGATGAAGATCTGGATTCGCAACCCGTTGAGGATGATCTACTGTACTCGAACGTTTTTTTGTTTCTCCTGAGGGTTCTGCTTGTCGTTGGTCTTTCCTTCCTCGGTGGACTTGCTTGTGGCTCAGGTATATCAGTATCATCAGGGTGTAGTTAATGTTCAAGTACCTGAGACATTCGTCGTACAACTGCGGGATCGGCTTTTAAAACTTCATCCACCAACGATTGAAAGTACTCTTTATCATCGGCATTTGCGTGTCGTACTTCTTCGTTGGCGTCTTCTTCTGCCTCTAAGTACTTTAACGTTTTCCAAAATGGATGTATATCGTCCAAGTACAACAAACCATGAGACCTGATTGACAAGTAACAGTAACACGCGCAAGGTAATCCGTGGGTTCTTTGAAGTACACAACCGCATTTGTCAGAAACATAATCCCCCAAGTTTAACATCCGGTTGTGTTCCATCATCGATTGTTCCAAGGCAAATATGGAAACATGACGATACAACGGTCTCAAAAAATTAAGCCGCGGCGTCCTTGAAATCAAATTCATAGATTCCTGCATAGCTTGTCTTATCCTCGATTGCTGATTTGTTATCTGTGCGTGTGCCCTTTTAAAGAGGGTATTAAATGAGCTATTACCACTACCCAGGTAGTACTTGACGGACGAGTGTTGGCTTTTAACTCTACTGGTAGTCTGGTTACCCAAGTGCAAACAGTCATTCGTCCACGCACGCACAAATTTCTCTTTGTGAGGAATCCATGTTCCACCCAAATATCGCACGACCCTCCTGTTCTTAGTCAACCAAGTAGACTGTAACACCCTGAATTTCCAACCCCTTAAACGAAACCAGAATCGTGAAGGAAGGGAAGAAATTCATGTGTTACATAAAAGAAAAGGAAAAATAATTAAAATAAACGCTAAAGATTAATTGAAAAGGTGAGTAAGTGAAAATTTCGGCAGCATGGCCTTACTCTAAAGAACCTCTCATCTTGCTCCTGCTGAAAGTCGGGATTAAATACCATCAATATTCATTTGTCGTGAATTTATTGTTGCAAGGTGAGCTAAATGTAGGAGAAGGCCTCAAGTTTTGTGCCAAATCGCCAATGAGTGCATGTTTGCATATTAATTTGTTTTGATAATGACTAAATCTTACAATTTGTAATTGCACAAAACATACAACATTTAAATGTCCAAATTTGAGAATTCAACAATTTAATAAAGTGCAATCATTAAATTGTTTAACCAGCTTTCTTAACAATGGCAACTAAATTTTACACTCCAAAGTCAATGAAGCAATGGCTTCAATGTTATAATAAAAATATACATGTCAAGATTTCTAATGGCTACATACTTAATAAAGTCTGAAGTGGAGTATTTGATTGTTCGAAAAAAAATATGTCAATGGAATTTCAAACTTATTTTTATCTGTTGGACTTTGGTGCCAACAACCAACTAAATAGGAATTTCAATTACATACTATTTTTTTTTTTTAACTTTTTATTCTCATTTTCAATTTTCAACTAATAATAGTAGGTTTATAAAAACAAGTAAAAACGGAAGAGTAGAAAAAGGAGCAACTTGTTTGTTCTCTCCATCGACATATATTTGGACATCTTATTATAGATACCTTCTCTTCACATTCTCACTTCTAAGTTCTAACAGACTTCGCTCCATTCTCTTCTCTCTCTTCTTCTACCCGCAATTTCAGTTCCTCCATTTCTTTCAACACCTTTCTCTTTCTTCTTCCATCAAATCCTTCCAAACTTTTCCCCCTCTGTTTTTGACTAATTTTCATCATCATCATCAATAGCCATGCCAGAAAATTCCTCATCATCATCATCATCTTAATCAGTGAGTATATCTTCTTCACTCTGTTTACGTCATCTTTCTTAACCTAGAATTTTGACCTTTTCCGCTGATTCTTGATTTTCCGGTGAATACATCTTTTTTTTTTTCCAATTATCATAAATTCCTTATACATTTTGAATTTAAGATACCGATTTTGACTTTGTAGATCAGGAATTGGTGTCGAGTTGTTTTTTTTTTTGATTTTTACGAGGTTAGGATAAGATTAAATCTAATCTTACACGTCGTCATAATTTCTTGCGAATTCTTGAATATATGGAGGATTTCAGAAACTAAGGATATCCAGAGAATATATCTCTTTCCACCATTAATTATTGCCATTTTCGAAATGCGATTGATTTGATAGAAAGTTTGTCTCTGTTTTGAAATAAATTTGATCATCATCTGTTTTCTAGGCGGAAGCTTCCAAAACTCATAAAATGCTGGTGATATATATATTTCAATTACTTTTTAATAATCAATGATTTCTGTTGTTGCACTCTTTTTTTCTCAAAATTCTAAACGTAATTCTAATTTTCTCGTTGATTCTTGATTTTTTTTGATTGAATTCAGATTTCTTCTAATCAAATTTTCGAATTTTTTAAATGATTGTAAGTTTGAGCATTGTGAAATTATGTAATCTTCGTAAGTTTTGAATCAGGCAACATTAGTTTCCAGCGTTGATTTTTTTGCAGATTTTGAGATATTGAATTGGATTAGTTTCAAATTGTTCAGCTTAGGTTGTCCAAATTGAAGATTGTGAATCGTTCAAACACAAAGGCAAATGGCGGCTTCACATGACTCTGGACCGCAGGGTCTTACAAGAAGGCCGTCCAGGAACACCGCGATTACGAATTTTTCAACGGAGGTGTTTGATCATGAGGTCGTTCCGTCCTCGTTAGTCTCAATCGTCCCCATCCTTCGTGTTGCTGGCGAAATAGAAAATGAACGACCTCGGGTTGCCTATCTCTGTATGGTCGCTGATCCATGATTTGTTTGTTTTTGTTCTTAATTGTTTATTGTGATTAAATTTTATTTTTTTGGGGGCGAAATTAGGTCGGTTTTATGCTTTTGAGAAAGCGCATAGATTGGATCCCAGCTCTACTGGGCGTGGTGTGAGGCAATTCAAGACGGGTCTCTTGCAGCGTTTAGAGCGGGTATTGCAATTTCTATATCTTAACTGCTTTCTTTTTGGCGCGCTCTGTTATTTATGTTTGAATGTCTGTTCACTATTGTTTTGAATATAAAAAATGAAAACAGTGGAAAGAGTTTACTGTGTTGACTCAGCTTTGTAGTAGTTAGATTTAGCTTAATTAAATAAAACTTCATCGGTTTCATGAAGTTAGTGAATATAGTATTTTAAGAAATAATAAAATAATAAATTTAATGGTAAAAAATAGGCATATACATATTACAATATATTAAAATAAAATTATCGAAAGAAATAAGGAAGTTTGATTGTGAACATGTCATTTGTCTTTTTCATTGGATAGTATTAATAGAATTTGACTGATTTGTACTTTTTACACTTACTATATTTACAAATTTATATTTTCGGAAAAACTCATACATTAATGGATGCAATAAGTTACAATTATTCCAATTACATAAAAATTATAATAGGAAATATATTATGTATTGTGTAGAACATTATATATTGTCTGATAAAATTCTGGAATTATACCGTGTAGAAAATTATACTACATAATAGATTACATTTATTCCTGTGTAATTGAAATTACACTATTTAGAAAATTATATTTCATAATTACACTGTGTATAAAATTGTACAACAATTTAGGAAATTACTTGAAGTACATAATAGCCTTTTTTTCCATCAATTGTTATTTAAAACTAAAATGACATAAAATTCAATTAATTGATCATTAAAATCAGTCATTTGCATTTAGATTACTATAATTACAATTTTGAATTTAAGAAAAACTGTGAAATATGGTTTGCAATCTAAAATTTCATTAAAATATTAACGTATTTAAAAATCTGTGCATTGCACGAGTTTCTATCCTAGTATTGAAATAAAATTAGTGAAAAACATATGAGAACCATATGCAATATAAAAATTCCAAAATGAAGTTAGTAAAAAATGGAGGGACCACAAATAGTAATAAAATATTAAAATGAGGTTGAACAAGATTAATTGTATTCAAAATTCATCATACAAAGTGTAGACAATTAAGTTTAACCAGACTTAGGGGTGGAACAAAGACTATAGGGCCGTATTTTCTCTCCGATGTTTAAAAACTTGAAGTCATTTGTTAATTAATGGTATGATGAGAATCAAAATTTAACATTGGTAGATTTTGAACCACTAACAAATAATATCACAGGAAGGTACATCATTGAGCTACGTTTAACTGATAAACTATTAATGAATTTGTTAATATATGAGACTGCTACTTTCAAGGGGCCCTAGGAGGGCGAACACCTTGAATGGGCCTAGAACTATCCTTGATAGGACTATAGGAGTCTAGTTGAGTTTATGATTTAACTTTTTTTTTTCTGTCAGATTTTGTTTTGATGGGAGATAAAAAAAAAATAAATTAAAACAAAAAAGATTAAAAAAAAAAACTCTATTATGATTATTTAGGAATGATAATTTTATTTAGAAATCTATAATTGACTCAAGTTTAATGTTTGATAAATCAAAAATTAAAATTTAAATCTGAACCAATTTCACTATTGAAAATGATTTCCCAAACATTATCTCAAATTCTTTATTTATAATTTCATAATTTCATTATTAAATCTACAATTTGAAAGTGAAATACTTATTCTCTCAAACACAACCTTACGGTAAAGTTGACTGGTTTTAATTCATAGTTTTTTTTTTTTGAAATGTTTTAATTCATAGTTTTATTCAACCTAAAATTTGGAAAGCATTATATTACTAATATGATTCTAAAGATTGATCCAGCTGCTAGGTCTAATTTATATATTAATTTAATTACACAAAAATAAGAGAATTGTATATTCAATGTTTCAATCATACAACTTAATAAAAAGATTGTAAAAATTTTATTTGGCATCCTTATAGAGCCCGCTAAATGAAAGGATTTTATTACTTGATATTGGCTTATATGGCAAACAAAATTAACCAACCTGTCATTTATAACCCTCCTAAAAATTAATTAAACTGTGCAACTTACCATTTTTAAAACAGTTAGTCTCTTGAGAGATCGTCTTTTTGAAAGACGTATCTCAAGTCCAACCCATTAAAGATTAATGTCTATTTACCATATTCTTAATGCCTACTTATATTATCCTTAATGTCTACTTACTGTATCATTAGTGCTTATTTTCAATATCTCAAATGTCTACTTACATTATTCTTATACCAACTTATAATATTTTAAAAATATATGATGGGCTGGCCCAATTAGAGATGGTCTTTCAAAAAGATTATCTCTCACAAGAATTTGTGTTTTTAAAAACAAATTGAAATGAATGACTCTTACTTAGAATGAGCTATATGAAATAAATGATTGATTGGAGTTTATTACGTACTGTAAATTAATATCCTTATAAACTGAATAATTTGAATATTTTTATAAAACTAATCAGCTAAATTTTGCTACATAGAATGATAAAACAATGTCATTTATATATATATATATATATAAATATATATATATATATATATATATATATATATATATATATATATATATATATATATATATATATATTTATTTGTTTATCTTAATGGAGAAATATAAGGAGCGAAAGAAAGATATACATTTGGTGTTCATTGACTTAGAGAAAGCGTATGATAGCATACCACGACGTGTCATCTGGGATAGCTTCATGGCTAGAGGTATTTCTTCAGTGTACATTGACGCAATACGGGATATGTAAGACAGAGTTTCGACTAGCATTCAAACACCGGTGGGGATAACAGAACCTTTTCCGGTTAAAGTGGGACTACATCAGGAATCGGCTCTAAGCCCTTTCATTTTTACTGTCATAATGGAAGAGATTTCTAAATCTTTTTGGGAGACGGTACCGTGGTGTATGATTTTCGCAGACAACATAGTGCTGGTAGTAGAAACTAGAGAGGAGGTTAGTAACAAATTGGATGAGTGGAGGGAAGCTTTAGAAGGTAAAGATTTGCGCATTAGCCGTATGAAAACCGAGTATTTGCGCTGCGACTTTAGTGGGACACAAGCGGTAGGTGAACCACAGGTGTCCATAGATGAAACAGTTGTTAAGAGTGCAACCAAGTACATGTATTTGGGATCGATCATTCAAAGGGATAGGGAGATTGACGGGGATGTAAGTCATCGTATACAGGCGGGTTGGCTCAAGTGGCGAGTAGGATGATTTAATGGCCTAGGATTCTGTTTGATGTTTTTTCTTCAGCTGATATTAATGCTCTATTAATTTTATGATTCTTCAATTGTATTGCATTAAGTTCTTGAGCTCTATAAATAGAGAGCTCATATGCTCATTTATAACCATCAAATACAAACCCCTTAGCCTAAACATATAGTCTATAATCTCTTACTTTTAATTGTAATCATTTATTGTAAAAGTTCTTGAACTCCATTGTTCTAATATAAACAAAGAAACTACACACCTCCAATGACGTAGCTTACATTGGGTGAATCTCGTAAATGCTTATGCCAATTGTTTGCATTTTAGTTCTTTCATATATTGTCTTTTCATTGAAGTTATTATTTTAAGGTACTTTATACCTTCGATCTTAGTGATATGAGAGTTTGCAAATAGTTTCTTAGACTTTAATCTAACTGTCAGTTTATATAATATTGTGGTAATTTTATAGGATAATTGTTTTTTAATCTTAGAAAAACTTTATTCAATTTATTTGCAAAATATAAGATGAAAATTAGAGCAAGTTAGGATCCCAATTCTCAATTTTTAAGTAGTACTACTCTCGGTTCTTGAACTATCAGTTTAACATGCTCTTCGATAGTTCTCTACCAACATTAGTGACTAAAATTATTATCGAATCAGGACAATAAAACAAGTGTTCCTCGTCGGGTCAAGAAGACTGATGCCCGGGAAATCGAGAGTTATTACCAGCAATATTACTCTCAATATATCCGAGCACTTGACCAAGGAGAGCAGGCCGACAGAGCCCAGCTCGGCAAAGCTTATCAAACTGCGGGAGTCCTTTTTGAAGTTCTCTGTGCCGTCACCAAGACCGAGAAAGGAGAAGAAGTTGCTCCTGAGGTTGGTTACTGCTATTGTATATGTTGCACATTACATGTTCAACGAAATGCATTTGTTGATATACGGAGTAATGCAATGCGTTTGTAGATTATTGCTGCTGCAAGAGATGTTGAAGAGAATCAAAACAAATATGCACCCTACAATATTCTTCCACTGGATGCGGCTGGGGCTTCGCAGTCCATCATTCAGCTTGAAGAGGTACACCATTTTGTTTATTACAGGTTTAGATACAACATACAAGCCACATTGTTGTTTAGTGGCTTTCATGTTTACCAGGGTTGAGTTTTCTTTTCCCGGTTTTGTAGGAGCAATTGAAGCTTTAGCATGTTCATCACTCTAGCTGTCACAAGAACTTAATTACGAAAAGAGAAATTAACATTTTCTGTACAGTGATATTTAATACTCCGTCCTATTCACAGAGAATGGGACATTTTGGGTTTTGCACCAAAACGGTGGAAAATGTGGGGGACCACTTAAAAGTGGGTAGAAAATTCTCTTTTTCCATAAAGGGCATTGATATTTGTGTGTTATTGTGTTGTTATAGTAAGGGTAAAAGGTAAAAAATGACAAAAATAGAAATGAGAAATGTCCCATTTTCTATGAATAGGAAGGAGTATAATAAGATAAGGAACCTTGAATTAAACAAACTGTGATACTTGAAACAAAAGTTTCCAGTTTTGCTGGATAGTTGCTGGAAGATGCATCTTACCTGTGGTTCAATACATTTAACCAAGGTTTCAGTTTTCAAGTCTGATGTTACTCATCATAAGTCTTACCTTTGGGTTATTTTTTAGCTCATAAATTGATGGGCTTCAGCAAATGCTAGAAAAGACTATATAGCAAGCTTAAAATAAGGCGTGGCACTTTCTCTGCACATGATTTAACAAGCATTAGCATTACTTCTTGGGGTCAGATTTGCTTGAATAATGCAATTTATGTGATATTTCTTATCATGTACTATTAATTACATGAAGAAAATTTTGTTAGAATATGTATCTGCAGTGTTCTTAGAGATGATACTGTAGGATTCTATAAACGTTGAATCATCAGCATCTGAAAATGAACGCCAATGCATTCATGGCATTCTGGCTTGATGAAGCCATCATGGTAAAACACATAGAAAGATTGTTTTGGCCATGCTTGTGAATAGTGGTACATATTAATTTGAATTGTTTCTTAGCACAAAGTTTTCTTCAAATCATTACCAAAGCCTATTTTATTTGCTTGAAGTATCCAATTTGGGATGTCAATGATTACCCATCCATCCCAGGACCCTAACACACTCACAAGAAATGACAGAACAAGGAAACACATGCAATGTGGTATGTTTCCAGATAACTTGTTTTTCCATCTTACAAATGATTTTTCCAAATGTGAAAAATCTTCCCTTCACTGCATACTATCTGAGTCCTCTCTATCTCCTTTTTTGTTTGTGTTCTTTGAGCTATGGTGGTGGCTAGCCGCAGGACTGACATATTTGTCAGGCCTTTCACATTCAAATTTTCTTTTGTTTACCTGTTTTATATAATTGAAATCCAGGAAACCAGTTCTAATACCAAAAATCTGCCTGCTCACTGATCTGTCTCCCTCCATCTGATAATATATATCTAATTCTGCTGTTAACCAGGTTAAAGCTGCCATCTCTGCATTATGGAACCTTCGTGGCTTAAACTGGCCACTTGCATCTGAGCAGCATCGGCAGAAAACCAATGATCTTGATCTTTTTGACTGGTTGAAAGCAATGTTTGGATTCCAGGTACATTTCTTATTGTCTGCACTCTGTTTTCTTCCCTCCCCCCCCCCCCCCCCCCCCCCCCCTCTTTATACACCTGTGATTTGGAGATGAAGCATGCTGACAAAGAAGTCCATTTCAATTATGCAGAAAGACAATGTTCGAAATCAGCGAGAGAATTTGATTATATTACTTGCAAATGTTCATATAAGGCTAAATCCAAAACCTGAACCTATGAACAAGGTTTAAATCTTTTTCTCCCTCTCATTCTCCACTTAATTTTCTCCCCAAGATGTCATCTTGTGCTGTAGGGTTTTCCTGCATTGTTGATATCCATGCGTCAAGGTTGATGAGTTGCGTTGTAATTTTATTTAAGAAAGACCTTCTAATGCAACAATTGTTTTTATAGCTTGATGATAGAGCCGTTGATTCAGTAATGACCAAACTCTTCAAGAACTACAAAACATGGTGCAAGTTTCTGGGTCGAAAGCACAGTTTGAGGTTTGTACCCAATCATACAAATAATAAAGTGCTTAAACTTAGGTGTACATTCATTTTCTGCACCCCTGACATTGGACTCAGCTGATTCATCATTCTGCAAATTTAGACTACCTCAAGGTCAACATGAAGTTCAACAAAGGAAAATTCTCTATATGGGCTTATATCTTCTCATTTGGGGTGAAGCAGCAAATGTGCGTTTCATGCCAGAATGCCTATGCTACATTTTTCATAACGTAAGCACTGTTTCCTGTCTGCTTGAATGTCTTTCATCCAATAGTGAGTCTAGTCAGTAATCTAACACGTGCTTGTTCCACTTTCTAGATGGCATATGAACTTCATGGATTGTTGGCTGGAAATGTCAGCATTGTAACAGGAGAGAACATAAAGCCCTCATATGGTGGAGATGATGAGTCTTTCCTTCGGAAAGTTATCACTCCTCTCTATCGAGTTATTGAAAAGGTAATTTATATCAAAAAAATATGATCATATAGCTGCTATAGTTTTGATTTCTTTATTCGTAAAGAGTTTGTCATTCTATCACAGGAAGCCCAGAAAAGCAAAAATGGGAAGGCGCCTTACTCTACATGGTGTAACTATGATGATTTGAATGAATATTTCTGGTCAGTAAAGCTATTTTTGTTTTACTTCTGTTAGTACTTGTCCCTAGACTATTCTTAATGCTCATTCTTTTGATTCCAAATTTTTTTCTACCTTCCAGGTCATCTGATTGTTTTTCGTTAGGCTGGCCAATGCGTGATGATGGAGAATTTTTTAACTCAACCCGTGAAGCTGTTAAGGTGACCTTTAAATCTTGTTGGATACCTGCATTTCAATAAAATATGAACCACAAAGGTTTCAAATAATATCATGCTTAATAATTTCCCAATTTTTTTTTAAAAAAAGAATTAAAGCCATTGATTCCTTGGCCATTATTGTATGAACTGTTAACATGGCTTGGTTAATTTTCAGCAATGTCAATAGGTCGAATCTGATCAAGCTTAGCAGAAGACCCTAAAGTGTTGCCTTTTTTTGGTAACATTGAGATCAATCATAGGCAAAGCACAGGCTATAGTGCTAATTAAATCTCAAAATCATCAATCATCTCCTGTTGATGTACCTAGATTAGTCAATTTATTACCTGAATGATTATACAAAAGAGTGATTCTATTTCTTTTAAGCCTCTCTTTAACAGAAGCAAAGAAAAATTTATGGTTATCATCCCAAATTGTAACCATAAAAATCATGGTTTCTTGAGAGTATCAATGGCTTCAGCTTCTTAAAGCTGCAAATTACTATTAGTTAATCATGGGTATTCTTCTGCCAGATAGCTTTAGTAATATTAGTGAAACCAGGATTATTAACTATATATTAATGAACCTAAATGGGTATGTGTGCTTCTCATTCATCTTTGAAGTCCAAGAATTCCTGTGCTTTTTCCGAGTTTTCTTGTCCATACTCCTTCGACCTACAATTGCTCCACCATCATTAACTCCGGCAAGGCTACCCGTGATTTCTTTAATTTCTGTAACTCCTCTTTTACCGGGTATTGTTTTCTTCCGCACTTTGTTTTTCCCGTTTAATCTTCCTCTTTTTTTTTTTCAATTTTTTCCAAGGGAAGTGGGTATGGGTTATCTTCTTCCCTTCTCTTTCCTATTATTCTGGAGATTTTCCTTTTGGATTAATAATTGTTTGGTTGAGTTTTTGGTATGTCGCTGTTTTGGTAGGAATACTGTATTGGAAGGGGAGTTTCTTGGTCAGCATTTTTTTTTGAGATGATTTTGATTGTTTTTGAACTTTTTGAGGTTTGGTGACTTTATTGGTTGGGTATTTGAGTGCCTGGTTTGAGAGGGTGTCAGTGAGGTTAGATTTGGGTTTTTGGGATGAGTTGTCATGGTGCACGAAACAGTTGGGATAGGGCTGTTTTGGTTGTTGAATACTATGATATTCAGTTCCTTTGACAGGTTTGGCAGTGTTAGGTTGGGTGGTTGGAGGGTAGTGGTGATGGAGTGCAGGGTTGATATGGGCTCAATCATTGCCAGCAATTGATCTTCTCTTTCTTCTTTGAAGATGAGAAGAAAATACCCATGCCCTATTCCCTTGTATTCATGCCTAGAATAACCCTCTTCACTAAGATTTTTCTCACACCATTCACATAAACCTGTTCTCCATTTTCCATAAATTTCATGTACAGATTGTGACTTGAATGTGTTGATTATTTTATATTTCACAACTGCTTGAAGCTTGCTCAATGGGGAAATTGTTGGACCTAGTTTGTCAAGGAATACATCTAAAGAACCCATTTGGAACGTACCGCTATGATAACAAGTTGTTATGAACTACTAATTGTTAATGTGAGAAATATGGAGATTAGGGAAAAGAGAGAAAGGGACTACAAGTAGAGAAGAAATTACAGATTAAGAATAAGAAATTGAGAAAGAGAGCAGAGACTAAAGAAAGGGATCAAAGTAAGAGAAATACAAGAGGGAGAATAAATATCATACTCATTTCATATCCAAACAATTATTACATCGTCATATATATAGCTAAAATGCCTAACAACCTTGTTGCCATTTGCTAAATTGGTTGCACAATATTCCTTTTCTAGAAGCTTAACTAAAAGACTATTCTACCCCTCTTATGTAGATATTGATTCATCACAGGAACAATCAATCCAACTAATAGCATTCAACATGCTTTGATTTTAGCTAAAATTTGAAAATCAGTAATCTCTTTAGCAGAGAAAGAGGGAAATTATGCACTCTATCGACAAAGCTGATAAGGGTGTTATTTTTTAGTTTTACTTTGTTTACTTTTGCGTATGTCATGAATAAGAATTAAACCTATCGAATCTGAGAAAGTACTAAGCCTCTCGAATGCTTACTACTTATCTTTGACTTAAGTTAAGCCTATTTTCTTCAGTAGAATCAACTTCTTTCCTAAATTTTACAATAGCTATGTCAATTCATGGCACACTTGACACTACGACTGACAAGTGATCTAAGACAACCTGTTAGTTGATTCACACGTCTCGCGCATTTCAGGGTAGAACGACCTCTCAGGACAGCTCTAAGAGCACAGGAAAATCAAATTTCATTGAAACGCGAACATTTTGGCATATCTTTCGAAGTTTTGATCGTTTGTGGACATTCTATATACTCACTTTTCAGGTACCTTTATGCAATAAATTTGACATCAACTTGTAACTAAACCTAAAAATGTATGAGTAAAGAAATTTTGTAACTGTGTGGCAGGCATTGGTGATCATCGCGTGGAGTCAAGCCCCACTATTATCTATTTTCAAGAAAGACATCTTATATCATGTTTCAAGTATTTTTATCACTGCAGCTTTTCTTCGCTTGCTTCAAAGTATGTCACTTTCTGACGGACTTCATTCATTTTCTTGTTTAAGTAAAATGTGAAGAATATTAGAAAAGTAGCATTAAGATTGTTCTGAAATGTTGCTAAAATTTGAGGATAGTAATGTAGATCTTGTGGAATCTTTTTTTTTTTTTTTTTTTTTTTTTTTGTTTTGTTTTTTAATTTCTGGCATTAATCTTTAACAATTATTCCTGGTGTGTACTCTTCTATGTATAATCTAATAGGAGTATATTCGTAAATTATGATTTGATATTTTCTGTTATTGAACATCTCGTCTCATTTTTGGGGTTCTTGTTATACTTTGGGTTAAGCTAATTTGTAGAAGGATACAAACTATTGACATTCTAAAGAACAGTCATAGTATTGCATCTAGTTGTGGACAATAAAAGATAAAGACGTCTTTATGGTAGAACTTATCATTAATGAGGAAAACTAACTTAAATACAGTGCAGACATAAAATCATATATTATAATCTTTGTTGGCTTTGGTGGAAGATCTAAAAATTTTAATTTGGATAATCATGTGGAAGTTATCGTAGGTGTAGTCAATGTATGTTCAGTTTTCTAGAGTAGTTTAGTTTTGTATTTGCACCTGTTTTTCTTTTGTAGTAGTCGTGCAATGGAACATAGAGTAAATTATTTGAAAGTATTTTATTACAAAATTCCATATTTTTTGAATTGATCTATATTAACTAATCAATGAAGTGAAAACTAATAATTTCTGCAGTTTTGCTTATGAACTGTTTTTTCTAATTGGTTTCCGAAAAGTCTTGAAGATTATTTTGTCACAAACTCGACAAAGCTTGATAGAATGGGATAAATCTAGGAAAACTAAAGGACCTTTACGATACACGGAATGTGATAAATCTAAGAAAACAAATTAGACAAATCTTCACAGAATATGATAGAATGTGATACACTGAATATCTTCAAACATACATATTTGATTCTTGCTGCACATATTTCTTGAATCTTTCATTTAAGGGAATGTAGCTTACCAACTTTTCATCTCAAAGAATATGGGAGGATAACTTCCTATGTGTACTTCAAATTTATTGACTGAAAGTCTGAAACAGAACAATTTGTATGCTTTTTTCTAGCAAGCTGAAAAAAATAATGACTTGTTACCTATAAGTTGAATTGTTTTTTAGGTAATGCATTAGTTGAACACTTGAGTTTAGATTCACGAGGAATTTCTCCAAAAAATTCTTTTGTTCTTATCGTACCGTAAGACTTTTTTCCTTAGCATTCAGCTGCACTTTAAGATTAGATTACTTTCTTGCAGTTGCTTGATATCACACCATGTTTTCCTTGACGTACTTCATGACTCTACATATCATTTCTTCTATGATTTCTGTAAAAAACAAAATTGGTTCTTTTGACTGTTTTTCCCTTATGTTTATTTCAAGGTGTGCTGGACATGATTATCAATTTCCCACTGAGCCGTAGGTGGTCATTCATGGATGTTATTAGAAGTTTCTTGAAAATAATTATTAGTTTTGCGTGGGCCGTAGCTCTTCCGCTCTTTTATATGCATTCCTTCAATGTGGCACCTCAGCAAATTCGAGATATTCTATCATTTCTAGGGCAATTGAAGGGTGTTCCTGCTCTATATATGATGGCGGTGGTTTTATATTGTCTCCCTAATATACTGTCTGCAACACTTTTCCTTTTTCCTATGCTTCGTCGTTTTATTGAAAACTCTGATTGGCATATTGTAAGGCTTCTGATGTGGTGGTCACAGGTACTTCAATTCCTCATTCAAATGCTAGATTGTTTTTTGCAACACGCTTAAATAAGCCTATTTCAATTGAAGTGCCAATTTCTTGTTATTTATTTCTTTGGAAGTACTGTAGTGAAAAATAATCAAATAACAGAGAAGGTTGCCTTTGCAATAGGAATTTTAGCTTTTTAAATATGATTTGATGGTTGCAAGATTTAATCGGCCAATTCTGAGCATTTTTGCATATTTATTTTGAATTTTTCTATTTGCATGATTGAATGTGCAAGGTAGGTTCACTTCAAGAAAATTTCTAACGAATTTTTTTGGAAAAACCATGTAAAAAACCAAAATGTCCAAGTGTACAAGAAGTTGATAAATTCCATGAAAATTCATAAAATTTTAACAAATGATACAAAACTGAATGACGGTTAATCTAATGCTTAAGTAAATAAATGTATGAATCGGAATCATAAATAGAATGTGTGATAGGAAGGTAGTGACAACACTAATTAATTGATAGATAAATAAAATAGGAAGGAGAAGTGGGAAAGTCGGAAGGTAGTATGTCTCAAGAAAACAAAGCTCTTTTTTAGTCAGTGATTGAGTTCTAAAGTTTTTTGCATTCTTATGTAGGATTTTTTGCTTTCTAGGCTATGGTTATTTTGCCTATCCATCTTCTAATGCATCTTTGTTGATCGCTTTTTTTGTTGAAACTTGGAAACCCCTAAGGAAGTTGGTTCTTCATAACATACTCAACCATCAATGCTTACTTCAATTCCGTTTTATTCATTGCATGTCCAGAAATCAAAAGGAAAATATACTAAAGAAAAGATCAAACTGCTAAAAGTAGCTGTCACTCGGCTGTATAATGTCAATTATCTATTTTTCACATATTCTTCGGCCACTAGAAGAAATTTTACGTTATCTTTTCTTTTAGTTTTATAACTTGCTTGAATAAAATATGTCATTCTGAGTAACTCTTGTTTTTTTGCAGCCTAGAACTTATGTAGCCAGAGGAATGCATGAAAGTCAATTTTCTCTCATAAAGTGAGTCTGAGATGAATATGTCTGTATTTTGACAAACTAGACGGGGAGAAAAGTAACTGTTGAGTTTTGTACTTCTCAAGTTCTCTAATTTTCTTGCAATATTATTAACCATGGATCATTCATCAGGTATACATTGTTTTGGCTACTACTGCTGGCATCAAAGCTCGCTTTCAGCTACTTTGTCATGGTAGGCTTTTGCTTATGGAATGTTTTATCCAATTTCTATGTCCTTTCAACTTATAGCCATCTCTTTTGTTTTTTTTAGATAATCCCCTTGGTGAAGCCAACAAAAGACATAATGGACATTAAAAAAGTTGACTATCAATGGCATGAATTTTTTCCTCATGGTATCAAGAGTTCCATTTATATGCGTTTCATGGAATATACTTTTGTGATTTTGAACTGATTCATTTCCCCTTATTGCAGCTAAGCATAATTTTGGGGCGGTTGCTTCTCTTTGGGCTCCAGTTATCTTGGTGTGTGGCACACTAGCTTTCTGTCATTTGCTCTTTGCAATTCTCTGCCTTCTACATGATGCTATTCTGCAAATATTTTATCCATTATGAACATGCAGGTTTACTTCATGGATACTCAAATTTGGTACTCTATATACTCAACAATTTATGGTGGTTTTATAGGAGCATTTGATCGTCTAGGAGAGGTAATTTAGTGAACAACGTGGACTTTACCCACTTTCATCTGTTAGTTATTCAAAATGATACAAAAATTTGATTTCTTCATTCTTTTCTTTCAGACGTTATATGACTTTTCCCTCTTTTCTTTGTCCCACTCATTTTATTTGGATAAACGTTTTCAAACAGTGAATTTAAATCACCTTTATTTTGGATACTTTTCTTCTTTTGTGGAAAGCAGAAAAATCCAAACATTTATGTAGTTTTTCAGATGCCCGATCTTTGATATTCTTTGTTGTTGTAAGATCATATACAACTACTGATTTTTTAGTTTATATCTAGTTAGACATGTGATTATTGTTGTCTTCATTTGCTTCAGATTAGAACTCTTAGCATGCTGAGAACACGATTTCAATCTCTACCTGGTGCTTTCAATGATTGTCTGGTGCCTTCTGATAAGTCGCGAAAACGTGGTTTCTCATTGGCAAAGCGCTTTACTGAGGTTACTGAGCTTTTCTTAATTTTGACGGTCAAAGGTATTTGAAAGATTATGTCAGTGATATTTGGAAGTTTGCTACATGTGCTCTGATAGGCTAATGCAAGCAAGAGAAGTGAAGCAGCTAGATTTGCTCAGCTTTGGAATGAAATAATTTGTTCTTTTAGGGAAGAAGACCTTATTAATGACAGGTAAGACTCCTGAATTGAACTTGTTCATCATCTCAATTATCATACTGTTTTTTTATTGAAATAGATAAACCATTGACCAGGGAGATGGATCTGCTACTCGTGCCTTATTCGTCAGATCCTAGTTTAAAAATTATTCAATGGCCACCGTTTTTGTTGGCAAGCAAGGTAAGTGTAGTATGGAATACCATAGACTTTCCTAGGCACTTAATGTCAACCTTTTTGCCTATTGTTTTTTTTTTTGGTCTTGCTTTTGCAGATCCCAATAGCATTGGATATGGCGGTTCAGTTTAAACCTAAGGATGCTGACCTTTGGAAGCGAATATCTGCTGATGAATATATGAAATGTGCTGTGATTGAATGTTATGAATCCTTCAAGCAAGTTTTCAACATTCTGGTTGCTGGAGAAACGGAGAAAAGGTTGGTGTTGATGCTTTAAGTAATACTTTGTTTTCTTGTTTGCAACAGTTTGAATTTTGAGCTCTCTATCACCAAATATGACAATTAAAATCTCAACTCAGATTATTAAAAATTAGAGAAGTTGATTTTTGGAAATACGTATGTATGTAAAATTTAGAATTATAAACAATATGTATAAGGAAAAAATACGGTCAAACTTAGGTAATGGATGATTCTCATAGGCACCTTAATTGATATAAAACCAGAAGCGGGTAAAAATAATAAATGATTCATGAAGATCTCTCTTTTTGATTTGTTTTAGCTCATATTGCGAAACAAATTTTGGAATTTAAATTTTGGTGTTATTGTTAATGTTGTATGATAAAAGTACTTTCAAAAACTACTCTAGCAATATTGATTTCATCTTGTAAGGACATATAATTTTTGAAAAATAAATTAAGTGTCGAAATTTGGGTGTAATGATAAGTATGCGAGGGTTGCCACATTGCATGAAGGTTGTGTCAAATTCGTAAGTACTAGGTCACCGTCTTGAAGTGATGCACCACATCCTTTGATTGTGGTGTCAAATGAGCATGGAAACATTGAAACTTTGCATAATAGACTATAGATGGGGTATACGGAATAAAGAGATGAATGAGATTTAAACAAAGCCGAAGTAACATGGTGTGTATGGAATGCTATCTTTTTACCGAGGAACGATGTAGGAGATGTTGTAAGGTTTGGGGATAAAGAACTACAATTAAGTGAATGGTATAAATGTATTGCGGACAATCTCTTATGCTATAAACTGATTATATTGCATACAATATTTCATAATCCCATTCATTCTTTTTCAAACAGTAGTGTTCATAATCCCATTCATTCTTTTTCAAACAGTAGTGTTCATAATCCCATTCATTCTTTTTCAAACAGTAGTGTTCATAATCCCATTCATTCTTTTTCAAACAGTAGTGTTCATAATCCCATTCATTCTTTTTCAAACTAATGTGGTCTTATGAAACCACCTACAATGCCATTGTGGAATGTACATTCATCTTATGCATGTTGAAATGACATTTTGACAGGATTATTTCTGTCATTATAAGAGAGATTGAAAACCATATCTCGAAGAATACTTTTCTTACAAATTTCAGAATGAGCGCTTTACCCACCCTTTGTCAAAAATTTTTGGAGCTCGTGGCCTATTTGGTGAGTAATAATCAAGGGTAAATTGAATTGAAAATATAGCACCATCTAATATTGTCTAATGTAGCTTATTGTTCTTACATGTTCAAGAGAGATGGAGACTCTTCAAAAAGAGATAGTGTGGTGTTGCTACTGTTAGACATGTTGGAAGTTGTTACTCGTGACATGATGGTGAATGATATTCGGTAAACTTGTTTTATATATTCATGTTAATCTATGGTTTGGTTGAAAAGCTCAAATATATCACATTTTTGACTTGTAACTAATCAAACATTATTGTATTTCCAGTGAGTTGGCTGAACTTGGAAATAATAGTGGCAAGGATGGAAAACAACTTTTCCAAGATATAGTATTTCCCCCTAAGATTACACCACAGTGGGAAGAACAGGTATGAACAACATGATGTTTGATTGTGATAAAATAATTCAATTTCATGTTTGTTTTTCTGTCTCCAGATTCGACGCCTTTATCTACTTTTGACGGTGAAGGAATCCGCCACTGATGTTCCCCAAAATCTTGAAGCGCGAAGAAGGATTGCATTTTTCTCAAATTCACTATTTATGGATATGCCACAGGCTCCTAAAGTTCGAAAGATGCTTTCTTTTAGGTATGCTTTTTATTCCCTCATTGTACTTCAAATTGTTAGCACTGGTCACATAATTGATCTAAAACTTTAGAAATCGGAAGGTAAACTTTTAATCTTCATTATCTGTGATGCACTGTCAAATAATTGATTGATTTTTTCCTACTTGAACGTGCAGTGTCCTTACTCCGTACTACAGTGAGGAAACAGTTTACTCTAGAAATGACCTTGAAATGGAAAATGAGGATGGTATATCCATTATATACTACTTGCAAAAGATCTTTCCAGGTTCTAATACTGGCAAACTATGAATGAAAGTTTCAATGTAAGATTGCATTTTTCATTGTGGCAGCAGACTGGGGTTCCTAATCACACCATTATTCATAAATTTTTAGATGAATGGAACAACTTTATGGAAAGAATGAATTGCAAGAAAGAGCTTGATGTTTGGGAAAATGAAGAGAATGTTCTACACCTTCGCTATTGGGTTTCATTGAGAGGACAAACTCTCTGCAGAACAGGTGTGTCATAGTTATATGATGTAGTGTGGTTCTACTCGAATGTGCAATTATGCTAATGTATCCATTTATGCAGTGCGTGGGATGATGTACTATCGGAGGGCTTTGAAACTTCAGGCTTTTCTGGACATGGCTGACGAACAAGGTAGGATATCTTTCTTTTTTCTTTTGATAAAGAAAATATATTAATAAAAATAGAAGGTACACTTAAAAGACAAGATGTTCCATCCATGAAACTACCTACAAAATGACCCTTAGTTCACTTTGATATCCTGCAAAGACAAGAGGACAAACTCTTCCTTCATGACTCGTGTGTAAGATGCTGGATTTTGTGGATACTTCTCTTATTTGATTTATTAAAACTAGAAAACCAGAAATCAAATTGAAAAATAATTTTTCTAAACTAATTTCTTTTTTTTTTCAGCTATATAATTTTTAGTGGATTTTCTGCTAGAGATAATACATTAAACCTCTTCTTGGCCTGCTGTTTTCTATAAGGCTTTTGATCTCTTAAGATTTTGAACCTTTTCTTTTATTTCCTTTGACACCATCTTGTCATCGTTGTGGGATAATATGTATAATGCCTTTCCCATTATTTCATGAACAAAGATGGGGAGTTTGGGGTCACTGGCTGATCTTACTGAGTTGGGTGTTGCTTATTTCATGCATGGATAGCACATAAATGCAATTTTAAGCACCCTGGTCATTGGACATGCCATAAGGCATCTTTCCTGTCTCTCTTAATGAATCAATGCACCCTTAAGGAGCAGCCTGTTGAGGCCCTTGACACAATATAAATTCTTAGAGGCTGGAGATTTCAAACAAAGAAAATTCATAGATTTGTGAGTATAGCAGGGCAATTGCATGGATGAGCAAAGTTCTGCGGTGGCATTATGGAAGGATTCTTTAGTATATAGTTGTCTATAGAGTTCACAAAGTGACACAAGTTGTTGGGATAGCTTTCTTAAGAACCTTCAACTCTAGTTATAACGATTATGAAATATCCTATATAGATTGGGACTTAAGCATGTGTACAAAAGATGATGGAACAACTAATTCTAGTTTTTAACTTCGGAGCTTGGTGCTTTGCTTGTTGTAGTAAAACTTTGTATACGAACTTCTTGTTGATAGTTTTAGGTAAATAAACTAAAATAATAGTTTTAGGTAAGTAGTGTCATGAACCAATTTATTATACTTAATTATTTGTCATGAACTCGACAGTGAAAAGTTAGGTACTTTATTTTTTATTTGATAATTAGCAGTTAGGACTTTACCTGCAATGATGTATCAAATTCAGGCTGTTGATGGGTAAAATTGTTGATGTTTAATTTTCTTTGTTGTACATGGGCAGATATCTTGCAAGGTTATAAGGCAGTCACAACTCCAATGGAAGAGGAGAAGAAATGCCAGAGATCTCTTTATGCACAATTAGAAGCTGTTGCTGATATGAAATTCACTTATGTTGCAACATGTCAAAATTATGGTAATCAGAAGCGTAGTGGAGATCGTCGTGCTACGGACATTTTGAATTTGATGGTCAAGTAAGTATTTGTTTACAATTATAATCTTGATTTAAGTAAGCATTATCCAACTCTAGCATCTTGTTTTTAAATCTCAATTTTGTACAGTCATCCATCTTTACGTGTAGCATATGTGGATGAAGTTGAAGAAAGACAAGGGAGTCAAAAAGCACAAAAGGTGTATTATTCTGTACTGGTTAAAGCTGTTGAAAATCTTGACCAAGTAAGCATACCCGTTATTTATGTAAAAAGTCATTGATTTCCAAGAGTATTGTGATTAAGAGAACACTAATTAGATTTTTTACTATAGGAAATATACCGTATAAAGTTGCCGGGCCCAGCAAAGATAGGTGAAGGGAAGCCTGAAAACCAAAACCATGCCATAATTTTCACCAGAGGAGAAGCCCTTCAGGCCATAGATATGAATCAGGCAAGTTTGGAAGGATCATGGTTGCATATTATGAATGAATATAAGCACATCTTGATAGATATATGTTATTTCTTTGCAGGATAATTACTTAGAAGAGGCTCTGAAAATGCGCAACCTCCTGGAAGAATTTAAAGAACACCATGGAGTGCGTCCAGCTACAATTCTAGGTGTTCGTGAGCATGTCTTCACAGGAAGGTTGAGAATAGCCTAGCAACAAAATTTGTGCTCTAAAAATGTGAAATTTAGATTGATGACAAAGGTATCATTGTCTTTATTGCAGTGTCTCTTCTTTGGCTTGGTTTATGTCAAATCAGGAGACAAGCTTCGTTACTATTGGACAAAGAGTTCTTGCAAGACCATTGAAGTATGTCACTTACAGAAGCTTAGAATCAATTTATTTATGTTATTAAATGTGTTACCACTTCTTGTATGTTAAGCACAGCATACAGAAAATTTAACGTGTTAATATCAGGTTACAAAACCTATCATGTTATGTCTAGATGAAAAGTTGATTGAAATTAAGAGTATCAATTTATGTTCTCTTTTAGGATGTTAGATGATTTTTCTTAAAGATCTAAGCATAACATAAGTGAATTTTTCTTTAGATTTTATCTTTTTTTAGTTGCAACTGTCTTTTAAACTTTCCTCGATTTCCAGGGTTCGTTTCCATTATGGCCACCCAGATGTCTTTGATAGGATCTTCCATATTACTCGTGGTGGAATGAGCAAGGCTTCTCGTGGAATCAATTTGAGCGAGGACATTTTTGCTGGTAATTTCTCCACCATTCCCTTTTCCTTTGCTCTCAACTTAGTTTATCTAAGCCTGTTTAGTTTATTTCTAAAGTCAAATTTGTGTCCATTATCTTAAGGAAGTTGTTAAATTGAGCGGGCTTTTTGCCCATACATCTCATCTTGTAGGATTCAACTCAACGCTAAGGCGTGGAAATATTACTCACCATGAGTATATCCAAGTAGGGAAGGGACGAGATGTTGGGCTTAATCAAATCTCCTTGTTTGAAGCAAAAGTAGCATGTGGAAATGGGGAGCAGACACTCAGTCGAGATGTATACCGTTTAGGACATCGTTTTGACTTTTTCCGCATGCTATCGTGCTACTTCACAACTGTCGGTTTCTATGTTAGTGCCATGGTAAGTACCTTTTCACATTGTATTAGCTACTGAAAAATAGTGATTGGTTTTTATTCAATTATGCTTGTAGGTTATAGGTTATGAGTAATCTCAATAGAGCATATACTACATGCATACGATGAGCAAGCAGAAAATTACCTACATGTCAATTGTCACATGAAGCTCATTATGAAAAAATAGTTACCACAATGAGAAAAAGGAGGTTTGATTAAGATGTCAAGATAGAACTTACCAGCAATTATCCAGAAAAGCATTTGTTAACCTGTGAGATTTGATTGGATGTAACTAAAACAGTAAATAGTTACTCATGTCTGGTTGTGAAATTTTAAGTGAGATTTTAAGGGCAATGGGATTGTCTTATTTATATTAATTTTCTGAAGTCCTTGAACATAAATGAGTGATCACATGTAGTAAACTGGTGTTTGAATGAAATATAATGCGAAAGTTTGAGGAAAAGAGGTTTCTCTAGGTATCTCGATGATTTCTTATCTTAAAGCGCTTACTATCGTAACATAAATATGGATAAATCTATCATTATGTGTGACTACATGTTTGAGAATAGTGAGACCCATCCATGTGCGAAAAGATCAGATTTTTGGATTACATGAATTGGATGAAGCTCCTATTACATCTACAATACTCATGGCTAGCTTATCATGTAAAAAAGCTGATTGATATCTGTTATCAACCTGTAATTTAATTATTGTCCCTGTGAACTTTCATTTCCATGCTTAAGCCAAAAGCTGCATTCTTCTAAAGCCGCTTCTTGTACATAAGGTGTTCTATGTTGTGGACATTTTTCTGTTGCATTTTATTTGATGTTAATAATTTTTTAAAATTTTGATTCTGATTATGCAGATGGTTGTCCTTACAGCATATGCTTTTTTGTATGGAAGGCTTTATTTGTCTTTAAGCGGTTTAGAGCAGTCAATAATAAGATTTGCTAGGGCAAAGGGAGAAACTCCCTTAAAGGCGGCCATGGCCTCAGAGTCTGTAGTCCAACTTGGAATTCTAATGGCTTTGCCCATGGTCATGGAGATTGGACTGGAGAGAGGATTCAGAACTGCACTGGGTGAAATGATCATCATGCAGTTGCAACTAGCATCTGTTTTCTTCACTTTCTCTCTTGGGACAAAGGTTCATTACTATGGTCGTACCATCCTACATGGTGGAGCTAAGTACAGAGCAACTGGACGTGGTTTCGTAGTTCGCCATGAAAAATTTGCTGAAAATTATAGAATGTATTCAAGAAGCCATTTCACGAAGGGGCTAGAGCTTATGATGTTGCTTATAACATATCATCTGTATGGATCAGTGCCATCTAGTTACGGAGCCTTCGTACTTGTGACTGGCTCCATGTGGTTCTTAGTAATATCTTGGTTATTTGCTCCCTTCATATTTAATCCATCAGGATTTGAGTGGCAAAAGATAGTGGATGACTGGGATGATTGGACAAAATGGATAAGTAGTCATGGAGGTATTGGGGTACCAGCAACCAAGAGTTGGGAGTCCTGGTGGGATGAAGAGCAAGAGCACTTCCAATACACTGGATTTACGGGACGCTTCTGGGAGATTGTTCTTTCTCTACGGTTTTTTATATATCAGTATGGAGTAGTGTATCATTTGCATGTAGCCAATGACGACACAAGCATTATGGTGAGACCAAGAAGCGTCTTACATGGTTCAAGCTCTTTTTGTTTCTCAACTTTGAGATGTTTTCTTGCTTCTCCAAATTTACTCTGTTGGTTTGACAATTCCATGTTTATCCCTGCCTGTCTCTTAACATATGGATTAAAGTTTAAAGTTTTCACTAAATAGTCTTTTCAACTTTCTGGGGATTTGAGTAGAAGCAAAAGAAGTTGCATGCTGTTCTTGACCCAAATAAATCATTCTGTTTGCAACTTTGTATGGCTTGTCATGTAATTTTTGTTAGTAATTGAGCATTATTCAATAGCGTCATGTTCATCGTATTCTTTACCAGCTAGATCTTAATATAGTTATTTGGGTGCATATCAGGTTTATGGCCTGTCATGGCTTGTCATTGTCGCCGTGGTTATCATTCTAAAGGTAAAAACATATAAAACTCAACTCAAATGTCAGAAACTGCTCAAATATGGTGCGCTTGCTAATATTATACTTGCCCCTGTATTTGGGTATTGTGAATGCAGATAGTATCCATGGGTAAAAAGAAGTTCAGTGCGGATTACCAGCTGATGTTCAGACTTCTTAAACTATTTCTTTTCATTGGATTTATATCCACATTGGTGGTCTTCTTCTTATTCTTAAATCTGACAGTTGGAGACTTGTTTGTTTGTTTGCTGGCTTTCATGCCTACTGGATGGGCTCTTTTATCTGTACGCTCTCTCTCTCTCTTCTTCTCTCCCCCAATCTATTTTCATTACGCTATCTCCTTTTTTGTCTCCTTTTTATACTATGTTGTGCACACCGATACTTGGCACTTCTTTTTACCTCAAGTACCAGTGTCTGATCCTCAACACTCGGACACTTGGACACTTCAATCAAAGCCAACGATATGGCTTTTCCTTAATTAACAGAGTCGACACTTGGGCACATATTATTGTCAGGTATCAGTTCTTAAGTCCGAGTAACATAGCGTGCAGCCCATTTGAGATGTCATCCATAGCTTTGTTGACTGATCTTATACGACTCCACAAGCATTTTATGCAAATTTATTTAACAAGTGATTATCTTTGTTAACTACATCTTAATTATAAACATGTTTTTTGCAATAATGGTCACCTGTTCATTTTTCAACGCATTTCTTGTATCATGAATATTGGTTATTCAGCTTATTCTTCTATCGGAAACAACCTCTTTGTTATTACTAATAGGGATAGGGCCGCGTACATATAGTCCGCAAACCCTACCTTATGAGAGACACTTGCCCGTTTGGTAGGTAGTAATAAACGGTGGTAATGAGAATGAAAAACTAGTGTAATTTTAGTTGAAAAATTTCTTGGCTACCTTGATGACCATGCTTGTCCAACTCCAATCATCTCATTTTTTTCATAAAATTCATTCCAATGCATTACCATTGGGAGAGGTGGTATTAGGTGGTAATGGAAATTCGTAAACAAAAAAATTTTTTGTGATCAAAATTTCATTACCATGAGAATGATATGAAACTTTTGATGAAATTTCACACTATAAATCATTCACATTACCACAATTTAGTACCATTAACCAAACGGGCCGTTAATGGCATTGGGGGTGTTAATGGCATGAAAATGAATATGGTTTATTCTGTTGAATTTATGTTTGTTGAGTTTACATTTCCCTGGCTTTTCATACATAAAAAAAATATTATATATGGACAGATTGCAATAGCATGTAGGCCAGTAATGAAAGCCTTGGGAATGTGGAGCTCAGTCAAAGCCTTGGCGAGAGGTTACGACTACTTCACAGGGATTTTGATTTTCTGCCCGGTGGCAATGTTGGCTTGGTTCCCATTTATTTCTGAGTTCCAGACAAGGCTGCTGTTCAATCAGGCCTTCAGTCGAGGGCTCCAGATTCAACGGATTTTGGCTGGAGGGAAGAAGCAGAAGTGAGCCATTTACGCAGGAAACATCATTATGTTCTCATTTGAGAGAAAAAGGGTTTTTTCCAGCAAGAAAGAGAATGTTTCTGGAGTTACCACGCTCGGAATGCTTTTCTGAGACTGGAGGATGGCTGATGTTCTACACCTCAACCACATATAGACGATCAATCTCTCGGGCACAAGCTCCTCGTCCAGATTATCCTAAGCCGAAAAAGTTCCATGAGGTTGCTTAACAACAATATTCATCATCTTTTATTCGTTCTTGATTTTGTCTCTCAAACATGAATTTTACTCTTGTTTCTTTGGACTATGTAAATATGAGTTTCGAGTTCAATAAAGGTTTTTATTATTTCGGAAAATTACTTTTGAAAATTTCAACTTTTTGTGATTTTATTATAGAGATTCTAACTTTGGATTAATATTTAGAAATCTAAATGTTGATGGCAATTTAATTATGAAGTCTTGAATGACCTACAAATAGTAAAACAAGTTAACTAGGATTTTTTTACATTTTACAATTCTTAAAATAACAAAAAAGAAAGGAAAAAATCCCTAAAAGCCACCCATTAACCCCTAGAACAAGTGGTCGTTATGTTGGGGTCCTGTCACCCCCTCAACCCTTCCACTTAGCTTCGCCGCTGATCAAGGTCATCCTCTACTCTCCACCATTGATGCTTTATAAATCCAAACATCAACACCGTAGTAGCCCACCCACAAAATCAACCTAACCTTACAAGTACTTTCTGCCCAATGGTCACCAAACAGACCCAATTCAACTCTTCATTCACTTCTTTACTTCTCATAGAAAGGAAGAGAAGTTCCTCTTTCACACCCCCACACAATTTAATTCAAACTAACCCTACTTTTGGGATCAATACCATTTTGTTAATCTGATTTTTCTTAGGTATAATAAGTAAAACTATAAATTTTTCTTATTAATAGAATTGGGAATTCATATATTATTCTTGTAATAGTTGTAGAAGAAGAGGATAAAGGTGTGACCTTGAACTAGAAGCAACATTGGGTGACATAAGAGTTTTGATTTTTGTGGTGTTTGATGAGAAGTCATGAAAAGTGGGTTTGTGATGGTGTTGGTTATGGTTACAGTTTGTTAAAGGAGGTGATGCTGGTTTTGTGGTGGTCGCTTGTGGTGAGTTGGCGACAATTATGGTTAATAGAAGGTTGTGCAGGGTTTAGGAAAGGAGAGGTGATGGCTAAGGGTGAAGGAACCAAAACCACAGTAGAAAGGGAGAAAGGAAAAGGATTGTAGAGCTTATATATATATATATATATATATATATATATATATATATATATATATATATATATATATATATATATATATATATATATATATTTGTTCTAAAAAAAATTATTTAGATTAAAAATATAAGCACCACATATTGTTACTTCATTGTTACTTCATTTTATACATTATGAATAAGTGCATTATCTTTCCAAATAAGGGAAACAGGTTGAAATAATAAAAACCTTTATTGAACTTGAAACTCATATTTACATAGTCCAAAGAAACAGGAGTAAAATTCATGTTTGAGAGACAAAATCGAGAACGAATAAAAGATGATGAATATTATTGTTAAGTATGCTCATGGAACTTTTAAAAATCCTAACTTTGCATGATTTTATTCTAAAAATTCCAACTTTGAATTAATATTTAGAACTCCAAACTTTGATGGCAATCTAATTTTAAAGTACTTGACCCAATGTTGACCGGTGTAAAAGGTTAAAGTACTATGTGTTTTCTTTTCATTTGTCCATGTATCATTATGTGCTTATATTTTTAATCTGAATAATTTTTTTTTAAAAAAACAGAAAAGAAAACTCTACAACCCTTTTCCTTTCCCCCTTCTCTACTGTGGTTCTGGTTCCTTCACCCTTAGCCATCACCTCTCCTTTCCTAACCCCTGCACAACCTTCGATTGACCATAATTGCCGCCAACTCACCACAAGCGACCACCACAAAACTAACATCACCTCCTTTAACAAACTGTAACCATAATCAACACCATCACAAACCCGCTTTTCATGACTTGTCATCAAACACCACAAAAATCAAAGCTTTTATGTCACCCAATGTTGCTTCTAGTTCAATGTCACACCTTTATCCTCTTCTTCTACAACTATTACAAGAATAATATATGAATTCCCAATTCTACTAATAAGAAAAATTTATAGTTTTACTTATAATACCTAAGAAAAATCAGATTAACAAAATGGTATTGATCCCAAAAGAAGGGTTAGTTTGAATTAAATTGTGTGGGGGTGTGAAAGGAGGAACTTCTCTTCCTCTCTATGGGAAGTGAAGAAGTGAATGAAGAGTTGGATTGGGTCGGTTTGGTGACCGTTGGGGAGAAAGTACCAGCACAATTTAATCACTTTAATCCTAACTTTATAGACACTTTGAATCGTTAGATCATACTTGAATTACAAGTTCAAACCTTAACCCTAGAAGAATGATCTACTCACTATTTATGAATAACACAATAAATAAAAACCATAGAATGATATTAAGCATAATAAGGGATCATAATAATGAAACTTGCAAGGAAAACAATAATTTAAATGTGAGAGACATAATTAAGGATCCAAGAGATAATTTATGAAGAACAATATACTACTTTTGTTAAAAGACAATTACTAGGAAAATAATCAAAGTTTGACAAAGAAAGGTTAAACTAATACAAGTAATGTAAATTAATGACAAGAAATTAAAATGACAAGAAATTAAATACTAAAGAAAGCTTACAAGAATTAAAGGATGTTGAATGGAGTGAAAAAGAAGAACCAAAAAGAGGAACAAAGAAGGAAAGAAAAAAAAACCCAATAATCAAGTTTTGCTCTCTATTTATACTAGGAAGGACTTAACCATAGAGACTAATGAAAAACTAATTAAAAGATTAAGAAAATCTCCCGCTTAAAGAAATGCCGTGCAGCCCTGATCGAATCAGTCGAGTCAAATTTGCAAGATGATTCTATACAACCGAGTTCGTTTTTGGTGCTGGAAATTGCAGCAACGATCGTTATTTCTTGCTCGATAGTCAAAATGGGGAGTATAATAAATGGTTGAAAAGCTCTTGAAATCTAATTTCCAATGCTGCAAACCATGCATTAATACGATCTTCCTTTCAAAAGTTATGACTAAAAGAGTAAACATATATCAAACTTCATCTCAAAACTTTTATATTATAAACACTCTTCTACTCTTTTGCTCATTTTCTTTGTAAAACATCTTTAACCGAGGTAAAATCCCCTTAGTAAACTCAGTCATCATCAAAACCATAATAATTATGCTTACAACAATCAAAACCACTCAAAATCAACATGATTAACCAAAATGGGTAAAGTAGCATAAATCTTCAAATTAAGCACGACATTACTAACAACGACCATCATTACGGAGTATAAAATGATATAAATAAGTGTAAGTAATTGCACTTATCAAAATCCTTCACTTAGTATACCATTATCTATTTCATCAAAAACAATATGAATACTCACTAGTGGAATAAAAGTTATCCACAATGTGACATATGTTGCAGTTTAATAATAACGAAGCACAAAAGTAATAGGCAAAATTAGGAAAAAAAATAAAGACTATATGCTGCGGTTCTTTCCATAACATATAAGGTGGCATATATTGCGTTTCTATAAAGACCGCAACATATATTCATTTTATTTTTTGCTTCAAAAACTGCCTCAAGAGTAATAGTATACAAGGTTGTAGGAATAGATAATCTACCTAGGATCGTTGGAGGGGTAAAATCGAAATCGGTAGAAATGGATTGTAGGATCGTGTGGTCCAAAAAATATGCATTAATGTGATTTGGATTATTATTATCAATTATATTTATTCTTTTTCAAATTTTAATAAAAACTTATTTGACTTCATTTATTAGGTTTCGAAAAAAAATTTACTTTTAATGATCATTTTAAACTACAAATCAAGAAAACTTGAATTTTATAGTGATATTAATATAATATATTAATGATATAAGTGAAATCTGGATTATATGAAAATATATTATGATTAAAACAACCCTTATAGGATCGAATCGTAAGATCGTAGAATCGTGCTATGATGCTATAACCTAAATTCTTCAGCTAAGTGGGAACACATGATTCTACCAACATTAAAATCCTACCTACAATCTGGATCGGTTGCCTGTTTTTGGATCATAGAATCATAGATCATGATCGAGATTCTAATAAGCACGGTAGTATAGTATATTGTTTCATTAACGTTTTCAATCTATTCTTCAATCTTGCTCCAAACTCATGACGTTTCTTTCAATTTCTTCATGTTTTTTCAACCTTGCTTCAACCTAGAAAACTAACAGTCTATTCTTGTTCCTTCAAGTTTTTGCTCCAAATTCACGATATTAACCACTTCAACTCCGTTTAAGTTATCAAGCTTTTAACAACTTTAAGGTAATTTTCCATTTTAATTTTTCATCTATTCAAACTTCCTATTATCCCTAATTTTGTTCCTTCCTCCCTTTTACCATATAAAACACCATTAATGGTGGTTTTTGTGTTTTTAAAAAAAATGGTCATGTATACGAATTTCGTCTTTCTTGCTCCATTGTTAGTTACATTTAACTATTCTTCATCTAGATACTAGATTTTATTTGCTTTTTGATATTTTGATTAATTATGGTTTTAGGGATTAATTAAATTTTGTTTTATTGTTTATATTTGAATGTGTTTTTTAATTATATATGTAGTTGTTATTTTTGAGTTATACATTTTTTCAAGTTTATATTATTAGTTTTTTAATTATTTTGATTTATATGTATTTTGTTAAAAAAAAAAAGGATTTTTAGTAAATATATGTTTTGTTATTTGAATGTACTTAATTTGAATAATTTAAAGAATATGAAGGTTAATTAGGGTAAAATGAATGTGAATTATTATTACTTAGTTGGTTAATTATTTTGATTTACATGTATTCATTTTGTTCTTAATATAACTTAGGATGATAAAAGATCGTTCTTAAATGTGTAGTAGTATTGAATCGTTATAAATTGTTGATTATATTGGGTCTAGAATTTTGTAGTATTGTTGTCGAACATCAAGTTAGGACAGGGGGAGTTGGTTTTTATTGCCCCATGTGTCAAGTGTGACAATGTATCAAAGATAAGTAGTGTTGACATTCTTAGGGAGCACATACTTTGAAGACTCAACTCTCTTAAATGATGATAATTCAAAACACATATTAATTAAACAAATAAATTAAGTAATTACATTTAGTTGTTTAAGTTAGTCTAAAATCATATTGGATATAAATTTAATAATTGATATATATGTTTAAGTCCCAATTATTGGAATATGCTTAAATGACTTAAGTTTATCTTAAGGTTAAATTTATAAGTCATGAAATACGTTTCAATGTGTTGAAAGTGACTATGTTTATAATAAGGTTATTTTCATAATTATAATTGAAATATTTTAATAGGTCACGGTTTATTAAAATTAACATTGAAATATTTTAATAGGTCAAGGTTTATTAAAATTATCTTTGAAATATTTTAATAGGTCAAAATATATTGAAATTAAGTTTGAATATATTATTACACGTCTTATCTTAAACGTTTGAAAATATTATATTTGAATTTGAATTTAAAATGTGTGTTTAAGATATTTAATTGATTAATTGTTAAAGTACAAGGTACACACGTTTAGTTATATATAGTACACGTTAATATTTGAATTTAAATTATGTTGTTAAGCTAATTAAAGAGTTTCCTATAAATAAGATGGTAATTTAAATTGATACTAAAAATAGAAAATGACAATTTAAATAGATGCTAAAAACACGAAATGACTCTTTGAATTAATGTTAAAAATAGGAATTAATTTGAATAAGTATTTACACGTTATTTAATCTGGTTTTGCTTAGTTTTCATTATCTTGTATGAGTTCTAACGTGCGCACAACATTGGTTATTAAAAACAAATTATAGCACACAATAACGAAATTATCTTAGCTGTCAGTACACGTCAGTTTGAAATAAAGCTCAAGGTCTTGAAGACTGGCACAGAATATCTGAATCGATGAAATTAACGAATGAAGCTTTCTTGCTCTTCAAGGAGATGTTGAGGCGTAACTAGGGATGCAAACGGGGCAGGGTGGGGCGAGGATTGGAATTCCCGTCCCCATCTCCATCTGTTAATGCAATACCCATCCCAGTCCCCATCCCCGCAGCGGGTATATATAATTTTTTTCCCCGTCCCCTCCCCGATGGGTTTGTACCTAAAACCATCCCCGCCCCACCAACCATCTGGGTATCCATCCCTGTCCAATACCCATTTTTCCCGCCCCACCACTCGTCAAATCACCGCTTAATACCCATCTGTGCCACATATTTATATTCAATCATTTTGGGCCTTAAAACCCATAATACATATCCAAATTCCAAAGTCTCAAACAAACACACATCCAAAGTCTCAAATAAACCGTGGTTTCCCAAAATTTGAAAAAAAATTTTGAAAAAAAATTTAGAGTTTCCCAAAATTTGTACATATCTTGAGGCGGGGCGGGGCAGGGCGGGGATGGGGCGGGTATCACCTAAAACCCATCCCCATCCCTATCCCCGCGGTGGGTATGAATTTTATACCCGTACCCACCCCATGACCCATCAAACCGGGACTCGTCCCGCCTGCATCCCTAGGCGTACCATCTATAAATTCAAGGCTTCATTTCAGAATTAAGGATACACCTCTATGCACCTCTTCTTACAATTTTCTCTCTTGACTTAAGATTTAATATTCTCTAAGTATTAAAAAGAGTTGTAATTTTTAGTTCATCTAGCTCTTACAATTTGTAATAGGCTTAAGTGTTAAAAAAGAGTTAGATTATTTCATATTTAATATGCCTAACTTAGAATACTTTTCAAAGTGTTCAACTTGTAATCTCTATTGTGAGATTGGGATTTGCTTTTATTAAAGGGACTTGTAAGATGTTTCTTCAAGGGGAAGAACGTGGTAAGAGAAAATAGTGAGATCTTCTAGTTTGTCTTAAAGTCGGATTAATAAAAGACGTTGAAATCCTATGAGTTGAAAGAGATATCCCTTAGGCGGCTAGTAGGTTGTTTAGAACCGAACCTCGTTAACATATCGTGTGTTGTTCTTCAAGTTTATTTCTGCACACACGTTATAGTTTTGCAAATCGACCTAAAACTATCTCAGAAAACAGTTTTGAAAGGTCACTCAATCCTTGAGATCTTCTTCCAGACAAAAATTTTAAACGTCCATACTCTCTTTCCCCTTCCCCTCTAGAGAGTATTCGACCTCCTATCAACTTTCATACTTTAGCGTGGGTTTAGGCTTCAATATCTTATTTGGGTTTGGCATGTTGAGAAGGGAGTTTATGAAGAAAAAGGTGTTCAACAGAATGTGCACAAAAAAAAATGTTCTGCTCATATGGGGGAAGAATAATAATGGATATGAGATAGATGAAGAGAATGTCAATGAGGATGTACATCGTTTCTTTAAAACCTTGTAAGCCTTACTAATCAAAGAGTATCCAAGGAAAATTCCTTCATCATTTCATGCATCAAACTTTCCAAGATTATATTTTTCATTATTGTGAATGAAGCATTTGCAATCAATAGAATATGAAACATTTAGCTTTCAGCTTCTAAAATAGTCATAAGGTGTTTTCTTCAGGATAGGTCTAAACAACTCATAGTATGGGAAGAAGTTATAAACACAACAAATTAAGTTCTAAATAGGTGTAATTTGCATTGTACTTAGATAAACCATTATCAATTTGCATTGTTTGAGCCATTTCTTCCATGGTGCGATCCTTTCTTTAACAACACCATTTTACTGAGGTGTATATAGAAATGGCAATTAAGTCCAAATCCGCTCTTAATAATTAATTAGATCCGAGCAGAACTTAATTCGATCCAAGGGAAAAATATCCAACTCCGAGTTTGATTCATAGACAAAACGAAGTTGGACCTGACTCGTCCTAACATTCGACTCTAAATTCGAAATTATGCTATTTTTTATTTTGAATTTTGAACTTCATATTTAATTTAAAATGAATATAAGTTTATTCGAACCAAATTTGTGAACTTGACTTTTAAGTCATAGATTAAATGTGAAATTTAAGTAAAAAGTCTAAACTCGATTTGTGTTTCAAACTAAGTCAAGTCCACAAAACTTATAATTTAATATTTGTTAATAATATAATACTCAAAGTATTAAATAATGTTTTTGGTTTCTTTATTATTTTTATTTTCCTAGGCAAACTTATCCAACTTTGACGATTGATTTGATACCATACAATTTATCATGATATATGTGATATACATATCATTTACCAATTTGCTTTAATATAAGTTCATAAAAGTAACTTTTTACAAACACATTATAAAAACCAAAGTAACAACAATAAAAAAAGAGAGAGTACACTTATACCATTATAATATATATTAAAACACAGGGTTATCTATATAAAAATAAAATTATGTACGTCATATTATAAATATAATTCGAATATAAAAACGAGACGACATAATATCATACATTACAACAAAATATCATACATTACAAACGTTTCTTTACCATTACAATTTTTTTAACTACTTCATTTAGTTATATCTTAAAATTGAACTATTAGTTTATATATTAATCAATTAGATATTTAATCGAACGTATTTTAAAGATTTAATTGAAATTTGTTCATTATTCTGAATTAAATGAATTAAAACCACTAATAACGATATTGATCTATTATAGATATATTGTGAATGTTTTTATAGTGTCATTAAGACTTTAACAATGTTATTTATATGACATTCTATTACACTATTATTATAGTCTAAACTACCTATTATACTATTATACTTTAAATAAATTATAAATTTATTTTGTTATATTTATATACTTTATTTGTTACAGTACTTGCTATGTTTGACTTTTACGCAATTTAGTTCTTTATTTTGATTATTTATATATTGAATGCTTAACTAAAGTTATAAACAATTAATATTATGAAAATATGCGATTAGACGAATCCTACTTGGCAATATTTTTTTCTTACACATAGCTGTAATATATAAAATAAGCTTGAACGAGAATAGTGTCAAAGAGAGGTATCTTGGGAAACAATCTTCTCAATTAAGCTGAAAATAACTCAAAAACCTAATAAAAAGAATTTAAAAATAAACAATAACTACAAAACATAGGAAAAAGACGTGCGAGAACATATAGAAAAAAGGCGGCGAGTCATCAATTCCTTGCTAAGGGTCTATTCTCTTCGTCTAATTTGATTGAATTTGATCTGAATTTATTAAGGTCTGATATGATCTAATAAGATCTAGTCTGATCTGGTCTGATTCAGTCTGATCTGATCTGGTCTGATCTTATCTGATTTGATCTTAATCATAAAGTTATTGTTATTATTGTTGTTGTTGTTGTTGTTGTTGTTGTTGTTGTTGTTATTATTATTATTATTATTATTATTATTATTTATTATTATTATTATTATTATTATTATTATTATTTATTATTATTATTATTATTATTATTATTATTATTATTATTATCTAATTAAGAAATTAATTAATTAATATTAATATTACTTAAAAAATATAATCGTAATTATTAGTATTAAATAATTAAATATTTATTAATATATTTTTATTATTTAATTAATTAATTGAATAATAAGTTAATATAGTTAATTATAATAATAATAATTATTATTATAATAATAATAATTATTATTAATTAGAAATAATAATAATAATAATAATAATAATAATAATAATAATAATAATAATAATAATAATAATAATAATAATAATAATAATTAATAATGATATAATTAATACTAATAATAATAATAATAATAATAATAATAATAATAATAATAATAATAATAATAATAATAATAATAATAATAATGATTTGATCTGATCTAATGTGGTCTGGTCTGATCTGATCTGATCTAATCTGATCTGATCTGGTTTGGTTATAAAGTGGACGATGAGTTGTTGGTTATAAAGTGGTGAATCACTGCTGATTAGTGAACTTTAAACAACCTCTATTTCTTGCTCGGGCATTAGAATTGAGATTATAATATACCATCGGAAAGTTAATTAAGTTTAGTTTTCAACGCCGTTGATTTGGCACTATTACGATCTTTCTATAACAGTTATGGTCAATAAAGTGAATATGTATTAAATTTCAACTTAAAATTTTTGCATTATGAACACTTTTATACTTTTTTGCTTCTCTACTTTATATAAGTACTTCTTCAATCAAACAAAAATCACCCTTATAAACTCCATAGTCATCAAAATCATATGATTTATACTAGCTAGAAGCCATCTAAACCCCTCAAAAGCAACATAAATAAACAAAATGAGAGCAATCACATAAATTTTCCAAAATAAGCAAAATGACTAACAAGGACCATCATAAAGGAGTAAATCATGATAATATGTATAAATAATTGCACTTATCAGAATAATATAGTACAATAAGCCGAAGATTTGAAATAAAAACTAGGTGAATATCGATGTTAATTGTGATGGGATCTTATAAAATTGTAAAATGAATACTCTCTTTGTTCTACGAAATTTGCCCAACTTTTCTTTTTAATTCGTTCCATCAAATTTGTCTCATTTTTATTTTTGGTCATGACCTACACTCTTTTAATTTTTAATCTACATATTTAATTTATCTTTTCGTCACAATACCACTGTAATAACTTTTCTTTAATTTTTTTTTTCAATTAATTGCAGTAATATGTTCATTAGTGGTGTGGAGTTTTGTAACATCAATGACGATAGGATTTGTATATTTTAAAAGTAATGGAATTTATTATATGTTAGTTGTGATTTTGGTTTTTAAACAAAGACAGTTATTATAGAAGCAAACTAGTTTTACTAACTTATTTAGCTCCGTACTTTATTAAATCTTATTGATATGTTTTTAATTTAAGAGATGTCAATTATAGTATTGACAACCCCTTGGATTTGCCTTTGATGTAAAATATGATCAAGACCAGTGGAATTAATGTTATTTAAATTGTATTAATATAAATTTGATCAATACCAACATTTTTAACTTTCAATTACACCAATTAGATCTATAAAACAATAAAAACAACGTATTAATACGTATGAAAAGACAAAGGAAGATGACAATAGAATGGAGTATCAAAGAGATACTCCTTGTACGATCCTCTTGAATAGAACCACTTAGCGTAGATACTTCTGGGAAAATTCCACGCAATAATCCTAAATTATCAGTTTTCTCATATAGTAGATAAATATTTTTTTTAATTAATATGGTGACCTTAAGCTTTCAACTTTTCCACATGGTAGACAAAATGAAAGTGTTGTTGTTAACTTTACATTATTTTTTTGAACATAATGACTTTTCTTTCAAAAAATAAACGTTACGCTAATTGGCCTCTTATTTCGTAATCCATTCCAAATTAGTACTTAATTTAACCAAAATCCTAACATTTTGTCACCCACATAAAAAAGTTGAAAGTTTAGAGTCACCATGTAGATTTTATTGTCAACCATATGATAAAGTCAAAAACTTAATGTCACATGAAATTTCATACATATACTATATCGGCCCGTTTGGTAGGTAGTAATAAACGGTGGTAATGAGAATGAAAAACTAGTGTAATTTTAGTTGAAAAATCTCTTTGCTACCTTGATGACCATACTTCTCCAACTCCAATCATCTCATTTTTATCATAAAATTTATTCCAATGCATTACCATTGGGAGAGGTGGTATTAGGTGGTAATGAAAATTTGTAAATAAAAATTATTTGTGATTAAAATTTCATTTCATTCCAAAATTTGTAAATTTTCATTATTATGGAAATGAAATGAAATTTTTAATGAAATTTTATATTATAATTCATTCCCATTACCACCATTTTAAAACCACCGACTAAACGAACGGTATACTTGGCAGCATGTGATTTCATGAGAGTGGGATTATGTATGTATTAGAGGGTTGAATGAGCTTTGGGATGTGCGCACGTGACCAGTTGCACTTCGCAGGTGGCTTTTGTTATAGTTTCCTTCCACCTCCTCCAGACTACAACAACTGTGCGTCTGTGCGTCTGTGCGTAACAAATTAATACTACTACTCGGGAATAGAATACAATTTCCAACTAAACAAACCCAAATCAAATTACTTCACCTTCAATTTTAGTCGGTGTTTCTCGGTCTTCAACTTTCCTTCATTTCTCAATTTCTTCCAAAATAAAGCATCGCAAAGAAGATCATGAAATTTGGATAATATAAGGCCAAGGGTGCTCTTCATTAGCTTCAGATTTGATTTTGAAGCTTAGCTCCACTCAAAGGTTACAACTCTCTCTCTCTCTTTTTTCTTTTTTTTTCTTTTTTTTTTTTTTTAATTACTTTGCTTAGAACTCTGTTTTTCATTGTCTACGACTATCCCACTATATAAAATTTTTAAGGTTCTCGAAGTTGCACTTTTTTTTTCTAGGCATGAATTATGATATAATTTTGATTTTTATTGTTAATTTCTTTTGTTTTTTCTCGAAAGGGAAGATGCCAAGATGGTGTGATTAGTTTCTTTATTGCTGCCGTGTGTCATATATATTCATATCTATGGAACGAAACCATTTACAAAACTTAAGGGAATATATTGCCCACATTCCTATGAAATTATAGTGGAAAATTTTTTTTTCCTACAACTTCTCTTCTCCTTTTTATTTCATGTTAATTCCACAATTTTTTTTGTATAAAATTGGGTGCAGTTTTCCCTTTTTCCCTAATACATATGGTTTAGGTTTTTTATATGACAATTGATCCTTGGTTGTAAGTTTATTTAATATAATTCATAAATGTTTTTTTGATAATTAATTGTTGGTCGTACGGTGTTTGATAATTAATAATTAATTGTTCGTCGTAGGGTCTTTAACAATTAATTATTGGTCGTAGCTTTGACTTTTTATTTTTTGTAATAGTTGAGAAAAACGCATACAAAAGCCAAAAATCAATATTGCACAAAGTTGAATACTCCCTTCCATTTAGGTTATGTAGGTTATGTGTCTAATTTTTTTATGGTCAAGTCACCTTAATTGTTTCATTTCTATATTTGGTATGGGTTTTTAACTTGGTCCCACTTTTGACTCTTCTTAAAATCCGTAAAAAGTCAAATGACACTCCTAAGATGAGTAGGAGGGAGTATAATACATCACTATTGGAAACCAAACTATTAGTGTAAAAATAAATGCTTTTTCTTTTTTTTAAAAAAAGTTATCCAATCTTGTTGCGATTTTTCTACAATAATCCCGCTTATTAATTAATCATAAATAATCTCAAACTATTAAGTCATTACCCAAAAATATTATTCCTCAAAAAGTTAATAGGTAAACTTACAAAATAAAATAAAATAAAAATAAAATTACAAAAGTATTAACAAAAGTAAAAAAATCAGATAATAACCACTATGAATAACCCAGCAAACAACTTTCCCATTCGCCCCCCAAGTATCTTCATGGTATTTGAACATCAAAGAAATTGATGTCTGATTTTTATGCATAATGAGTTTATTATTCAAAATGAATTTTGTAGCAGTAAAATCTCCCAAGAATTCTTGTTTAGAAAAAAAGGACCTCAAGGTTCAAATGCATAAATGAAATAAATGCTATGAACGAAAAAAAAATGTGGGAGAAAACAATTGACATTAACCTTCGCTTTAAGCTCTTGGCAGAATCTATTACAATTCTCTTCATGAGCACTAAATACCAATGTTTCGACCGGAATTACGAAATAGTTACCCCATCATGGTAATCGTGACGTCCGTTTTTTGAAAAAATATTGTTAATTTATGTGTTTTAATTTTTAATTATTTAAAAATACAGGAATAAATGAGATACTACTACATAGACAACTTAACCTCTCAAATTGTTCAAAACTTCAAACTTAAAGGTCCAATAACGTTTTCCGCTAAGTGTAGTCATTTGCAGAGGAATATAATACATTAGGTAGTTTTTTGAAAAAATATATATATATCAAATTGTTTTTTGCAAATACACTTATACATTAGGTAGTTTCTTTATATATATATATATATATATATATATATATATATATATATATATGGCCTAGGTACTAAAGCATGCACTAGTAGTAGTTGGATCTTATACCGTTATACCTTTGCGCTCCTTCTACCATAATATGATTCTACCATAATATGATTGTACATGGTCATAAGTTATTCATTTCACTTAAGGAAAGCAAGCTTGACTAACGTTTCTCTTACTTTGCTGCATCATATTCTGTATATTATAATTGATTTAGTCTTTCAATAGCAAAAAATGGCTTTTGTCTTCTTTAACCTGATTTTGATTATTTTCATCAATTTTCATTTTTAGCGTAGGTCCATCAAGTCAACACCAAGTCACAGTTGTTCTTATTAGATTTCCATCAAAATGTCTTCGTCAACACCAAATCAAGGTTCCAAAAATTTTGGACGCTTAAACGACAAAGCGAGAATTATGGCTCAGACTATTGTTGATGCAAAGCTTCATGCAAATTTTGAGGATTCCAGCAGTGATTTTGATTACTCTAGTTCTATTCGTGCTACTAGCTGTATTGGACGAAAACAACCTCCAAAGACTGATAAGGTCACCTCATCTTATCTTATCCGGATACAGAAAGGAAAGATAATTCAACCTTTTGGATGCTTGCTTGCCCTCGATGAGAATACCTTTAGGGTGATTGCCTATAGTGAGAATGCCTCAGAAATGCTAACAATGGTTAGTCATGTCGTACCAAGTATAGGGAATCATCCAATGATTGGGATCGGAACTGATGTAAGGACTATATTTACTGCACCAAGTGCTTCTGCACTGCAGAAGGCTTTAGAGTATCCTGATGTTTCTCTTTTAAATCCGATCTTAGTTCATAGCAAAGCTTCTGGAATCCCTTTCTATGCGATCATTCACCGGGTAACAAGCAGCTTAGTTATTGACTTTGAACCCGTGAAGCTATATGAAGTTCCAATGACAGTTTCAGGTGCCCTGCAATCTTACAAGCTTGCAGCCAAAGCGATTACTCGTTTGCAATCTTTGCCAAGTGGAAATCTCGGCAGACTTGTCGATACCATGGTTCAGGCGGTCTTTGAGTTAACCGGATATGACAGGGTAATGGCATACAAATTTCATGAAGATGACCATGGAGAAATTGTGTCTGAGATTACAAAGCCTAACCTCGACCCATACCTAGGCTTGCATTATCCTGCAACTGATATTCCACAGGCTGCCCGATTCTTGTTTATGAAGAATAAGGTCCGTCTGATATGTGATTGCCGTGCAAAAGGTGTGCAGGTGATTCAGGATCAAATTCATCCATTTGAGTTGACTTTATGTGGTTCAACTCTCAGGGCGCCACATGGTTGTCATGTTCAATATATGGAGAATATGAACTCTATAGGATCCTTGGTCATGGCTGTCGTTGTTAATGACGAGGATGGAGAAAACAACGGAGCTATTCCTGCTACGCCCCAACAAAAGAGGAAGAGACTATGGGGTTTAGTTGTCTGCCACCACACATCTCCAAGGTTTGTCCCATTTCCTATGCGTTACGCTTGTGAATTTCTAGCTCAAGTATTTGCCATCCATGTGAATAAAGAACTAGTGTTGGAAAACCAATTCCTCGAGAAGAAAATCCTCAAAACTCAAACTCTCCTCTGTGATATGCTGATGAGGGATGTTCCTTTAGGCATAGTGACAAAAAGTCCAAACATTATGGATCTCGTCAAGTGCGATGGCGCTGTGCTTTTGTACAGCGATAAGTTATGGAAACTTGGGGTCACCCCAACGGATGACCAAGTTAGAGATATCGCTTTGTGGCTATCCATTCATCATGAAAATTCTACAGGACTAAGCACTGATAGTTTGTATAAAGCTGGTTATCCGGGAGCTCTTACTCTTGGCGGTTCTTTTTGTGGGATGGCCGCTGTAAAAATCACTTCAAAGAACATCGTATTGTGGTTCCGTTCTCACACTGCTGCAGAGTTAAAATGGGCCGGTGAGAAACATCGGCCCAATGATAAGGATGATGAATCAAAGATGCACCCTAGATCATCATTCAAGGTGTTCCTCGAGGTTGTGAAGAATAGGAGTGTACCTTGGAAGGATTTTGAGATGGATGCTATTTATTCATTACAGCTTATTCTTAGAAATGCTTTCAAGGATAGGGAAGCAGCAGACGTTAATACGTCTATAATCAATTCTAAAATCAGTGATCTTAAGATTGATGGCATCAAAGAGCTTAAAGCAGTTACCCATGAGATGGCGCGCTTGATTGAAACAGCCACAGTCCCTATTTTCGCCGTTGACTCTGGTGGATTTGTTAATGGTTGGAACACCAAAATTTCCGAGCTCACTGGGCTTCCTGTAATAAAAGCTGTTGGAAAACATATATCAGAACTAGTTGCAGACACTTCAATTGATATTTTCTGGAATTTGCTGCACTTAGCATTACAAGGTCTGTTTTATTATACTATTTTTGAACATAATTTGTTTGTTAGCTGGGCTCATGACTATTGGCATTATAGAATTCTTCCTCTTTGATCTAAACTTTTCTATTGGAACAAATGTGAACTTAAGAAATTATGTTACCAGTGAATTTTACTTCCATAGATCTTATCGTATGTTATTTTTCTTGTACTCCATCTCTTAAAGTTTGTCCATGTTAGAATATTCAATGGTTTTTCTTGAATATATATGAGTTAAAACATATCCTGATATGATTAGATTCATATTAATGTATAGAGTTTTGATATATAATTTTTTATGAAACGTATTTAAAGATATTAACGCACGAAATACGCTTTGCAAAATTCAAACTGAGCAAACTTTTAGTAATGGAGATAGTAGCTTGAAATTTTTGTTTTAAAATGAAATTCTAAGCATTAAGACTGAAAGGCTGATGATGATATTGAACACACCCTTACATATGCTAAAAACATCATGATTTATACCTTTGTACGTACCGTGCATATAATATAGAAAAAATCTAACTTTTTGGTACTGGTTCTTCATTCTTCAGGAAAAGAGGAGACTAATGTTCAGTTCGAGATCAAAAGGCATCATTCGGTGGTAGACAGTCCCGTCATCTTAGTTGTGAATGCTTGTTCAAGCAAGGATGTCAATGGAAATGTTATCGGGGCATGTTTCATTGCTCAGGATATAACTGGTCAGAAATCAGTTATGGACAAGTTCACACGAATTGAAGGCGATTATAAAGCTATAGTACATAATCCAACACCTTTGATTCCGCCGATATTTGGAACAGATGAATTTGGGTGGTGTTCGGAATGGAATCCTGCAATGTCGAAGTTAACAGGATATGAGCGAGAGGATGTCATTGATAAGATGTTACTAGGGGAGGTTTTTGGTACCCAGAAAGCATGTTGTCGTCTTAAAAATCTCGAGTCATTTGTAAACCTTGGTGTTGTACTTAATGGTGCTTTGAGTGGCCAAGATACCGAAAAAATTCCAATTGGCTTTTTCACTCGTAATGGGAAGTTCATTGAAACCCTGATTTGCGTAAGCAAAAAGTTAAACAGAGACGGTGCAGTCACTGGTGTTTTTGGCTTCTTGCAGCTTGCTAGTCAGGATTTTCAGGACACATTTCATGTACAACGACTAGCTGAGCAAGCTGCTCTTAAGAGGCTAAAAGCATTGGCCTATATGAAAACACAGATAAGAAATCCTTTGTCAGGCATTATGTTCTCTAGAAAGATGCTCGAGGGTACCGACATAGGAGAAGAGCAAAGGTTGCTCTTGCACACAAGTGCTCAGTGCCAACGACAACTTAACAAGATCCTTGAAGATTCAGATTTGGATAGCATCATTGATGGGTATGAATTCATATTTACCAATTATGATTCTTATTCTATTGAGAAATGTTTTGAAGTTAAAATGTCAAGGTAAAGTTCTTTGTGGTAGTATATTAGTAGATAAAATTTTCATTATTAGAATTGTTTATAGTTCTTTAGTTTTATAGTTTAAAATATTATGACGGCTTATTACTATAACATGTGCGGTTCTTATTAACGTGAGTTGTAAATGATAATTGCTATCAAGATTCAATTAGAAACAATCTCTTGATAGATTGTATACCATATGTTGGGCGTGAGAGTGTAATATATATTGGAGCCTCAACCATAAGTTTAACATTTTGTCAGGGTTGGTTCTTTGTTATGCTTAAATTAATGATTGAGGCCCGACATATGTTATATACACTATCATGTCCTCTTACTTGAGAGTTCTTTGGGCTAGAAGTGTGGATGAAACACAAGTCCCCTTATACTTGATGCTAATAATTCCAATTAAAAAGAAGGGAGAGCGAGATTCAAACCGGTGACGACCTAGCCATCTGATACCATGTTAAGGAACCAACTCAACCAAAAGTTTAAATTTATACTTGATGCCCAACATATGTTATATACTCTATCACCTATTTGTCTTCTCAAAGAAGGGTCGTGATGCGTACATCCGACCCTCCAAACCTTACTTAGATGAGAGCCACTTTACGATATTGGGATAATAATGTGTATCAAAATGGTTTATTTGATGGTGATAGGAACATTGAGTTAGAAATGGTGGAATTTTCTATCCAAGATATAGTAGTAGCGTCTATGAGTCAGATAATGGCGAAGAGCAATGATAAAGGAATTCGGATAGAAAACGAGACATCAGAAGAGTTCCTAAAGGAGACTTTGTGTGGAGATAGCCTAAGGCTCCAGCAAGTCCTGGCAGATTTTCTGTTTGTTTCAGTAACTTGTACACCTGCTGGAGGACAAGTTGGAATTAAAGTTGGCTTGGTAAAATACAAGGTAGAGGAATCTGTTCTGCTAGCAAATTTGGAGTTCAGGTATAGTTGCATCACCCAAACCATAACTTTAATTACAATAAACATATGTATATGATTTTTTGTTTGTTTCACTTAATTGACATTGTATGTAAACAGTATTCTCCAGAATACGTTGATAATTTCCTTGGCGTTAAAATTTAACGGCAAATTACTATCTGTTTATGATGTGTTTGATTCAGGATATTACACACAGGCGGAGGGATAACAGAAGAGTTATTAGGACAGATGTTCGAGAGCAACAAAGATAATGCAACAGAAGAGGGTATTAGTCTGCTGATAAGCAGGAAATTAGTGAAGCAAATGAATGGAGATATCCAGTATTTGAGATCTGCTGGATCTTCAACGTTCATCATATCTGTTAAACTTGCTGTTGTCGATAAAGCTACACAATGAAGTTTTTTTACGTTCACTTAAGCTGTCAAATATATAGCTACTACTTACTGGGTAGTCTTATCACTTTTTTTTCGTTTTTAATCTCTGTATAATGTGAGTGTTAGACTTGGCCTTTAGGAGATTACATATTTTGAATAAGAATCAAAAATGTATTTCCTTGGTTATTTTAATTTGTTGTTTTGTCTCATTTCCCCATTTGATTTTACCACTAATTTGGAACATTGTTCAAGTTTCTTCAAAAATGTAGTTTTGATTGCTATATATATCAAATTGAGGTCATATTATACTTTAAATTTTGGAAAAATTGAAATTTTACCTTGCACAAAAATAGAGGAGACAAATACACCGTAAAGACGAGACAACCCACACAATTATCAAATGCATTAGTATGAAAGAGGAACCCACCTTCTATGAAGAATTAAACAAATTCACTTTTCATGTGCAAACAATAAAGAGGAGTTCAAAGACAAATGTAAAAACATCATACATCATCTCTAAACCAAACACATATTTGAGCCTTGATACTGTTGTAGAATGGTTTCGTATTATCATCACCATACTACAACCAATTGAGTCTAGCCCTTTGTAGCATGAAAGAAGCATAATATGATTTTGCCTCCTTCAACTTCAGGTCCATGGCATGAGGTCATACAACATTCACCAACAGAGTATTCATGGGATCAGCATGAAGGTGAGCCTAAGCTGTTTCCAAGTCCTTATAAACCTTGAGTAGTGACACCTGAATATAGAGCCTTCTTGAAAGATTTGAAAGCCCCGTGCAAAAATTTTATTTTGCACTTTATTTATAATAAATATATTTATTTTATTAATAAACATAACATATTTCTTGTTTTATTAAGTTTTTCATATACGAGAGAAAGAGGGGACCTTGTGCGATCGATCACCTCGTACACCTTCAAAGACCCCTCTGCTGAATAGGAGTGTGTGCTGAAAGTGCTGCTTGAGAATAGGCTTAAAGAGCTTTAATTTTTGTTGTGTTTGAAAACTCCTCGGTCTCCCAGACCTTACTAACAACATCCACAAATGAAGTGTTAAATTCAAGAATCGAAAGGACTTCTTACTAGCTTGATGAGGGAAGAAGCGTATCAAAATAGGAGAGTGATCCAGGTACCCTCAGGAAGGGAAGTCACCTCTACAGTAAGGTAGCTACCCTCCTATAGAATATTACACAAGGATTTGTTCCCGAGCTTTATTCAGCCCCCTAATGTTCCACGCAAGGTGTTATTCATGGATGTGGATGGGGTAAAGCCCCCAGCTTCATTTATAGCATTCTTAGAAGTACGAACAATCGGTTCAACAAGGATTGTAAACCCATTCAGAAGACTCAACTCTCTTAAATAATGATAAGAGAAATTGAAGACTCAATTTTCTTAAATGATGATAATTCAAAACACATATTCATTAAACAAATAAATTAAGTAATTACATTTAGTTGTTTAAGTAAGTCTAAAATCATATTTGATATACATTTGATAAGTAATATATATAAATATATATATATATATATATATATATATATATATATATATATATATATATATATATATATATATATATATATATATATATATATATATATATATATATATATTAAAGTTCGAAGATATTGGAATATGCTTAAAGAACTTAAGTTTATTTTAAAGTTGATTTTATAAGTCTTGAAATACGTTTCAAAGTCTTGAAGATAATTACGCTTATAATCAGGTTAATTTCGTAATTATATTTAAAATATTTTAATACGTCAATGTTCCTTGAAATTATATTTGAAATATTTTAATAGGTCAAGGTTCATTAAAATTAACTTTGATATTATTTGAAATTAAGTTTGAATATTTTATTACACGTTTTATCTTAAACGTTCAAATGTTTTATATTTAAACTTGAATTTAAATATGTGCTTAAATTAATTTGATGATTAAATATATTACAAGGTACACATATTTTACTAATTATAGTACACGGCTATATTTGATGTTAAATTAGTTGTTATGCAAATTATAGAGTTTTCTATTAATAAGATGATACTTTAATTAACACTAAAAATAGAAAATGACTATTTGAATTCATACTAAAAATAGGAATTAATTTAAATGATTATTTAAACGTTGATAAATCTGGTTTGTGTTTAGTTTTCATTATCTTGTATGAGTACTAACGTGGCAGCATAGCATTGGATATTAAAGATAAATTACAGCACACAATGACGAAATTATTTTAGCTGTCAATACACGTCAGTTTGATGTAAATCTCAAGATCTTGAGGACAGACGCAGAATGACCAGGTCAACAGAAAATAACGGAAATGAGCCTTCTGGTTTTTCAAAATGTGTTGAGGCGTAACACTATATATATAAGGCTTCATTTCAGAATTAAGGATACATCTCTATGCACCTCTTCTTATAACTTTCTCTCTTTAGAAATTCTCTAAGTGTATTAAGAGTTGTAATTCTTAGTTCATTTAACTCTTACATTTGTAATAGGCTTAAGAGTTTTAAAAAGAGTTAGATTAAGTTTAATACGCCTAAGCAAGAAACTTTTCAAAGTGTTCAACTTGTGAATCTCTATTGTGAGATTTGGGATTTGCTTTTATTAAAGGGACTTTGTAATACGGTTCTTCAAGGGGAAGAACGTGGTGTGAGGAGATAGTGAGATCTTCTTGTTTATATTAAAGTCGGATTAATAAAAGGCGTTGAAATCCTACGGGTTGAAAGAGAATCCATAGGCGGGGAGTAGGTTGGTTGGAACCAAACCTCGTTAACATATCGTGTGTTATACTTTAAAGTTTATTTTCCGCACATACGTTATTGTTTACGAATTGACTTAAAACTGTTCCAGAAAATATTTTTGACAGACTCCTCAAACTCTTGAAACAAGTTTCCAGACAAAATTTTAAGTAGCCCAAACTCTCTATTCACCCCCCTCTAGAGAGTATTCAACCTCCTATTAACTTTCAATTGGTATCAGAGCTGAGTTTCACATAAAAAGAGTAATATCTTGTGATGGATCCAATAGGATAAGGGTTGTTTGCTCAAGGACGTTCGTGCTCAAGACCACCTTTGTTTTGCGGTACAAATTTCTCACATTGGAAAACTTTGATGAAAATGTTCGTGATTGATCAAGATATGGAACTTTGGGAGATCATAACTAAAGGACCTAAGATACCCATGAAAAAGGACGCTCAAGGAAATGATGTACTAAAGTCCGAGTCCGAATATTCACAAACTGATTTGGAATGAGTTTCCAAAAACTATAGGGCAATGAATCAATTATGTTGTGCTTTAAATGGTACTGAGTTTAATCGAGTTTCTTCATGTACAAGTGCTAAAGAAATATGGGACAAGTTGGTTGTGACATACGAAGGAACAAGTCAAGTAAAGGAAACAAAGATCAACATCCTTATGCATCAATACGAAATGTTTAAGATGAAAAAGGATGAGAATATAAATGAAATGTTTACTCGTTTTACTTTAATTACTAACAATTTGAATTCTCTTGGCAAAACTTTTACTAATGCAGAAAAAGTCCAGAAGGTCTTGAGGTGTCTTCCAAGATCCAAATGGGGTCCAAATGTCACCGCCATTGAGGAAGCTCAAGACTTGAGAGTTCTATCACTTGACCATCTCCTTGGAAAACTCACAACTCATGAACTTACCCTACATGATGATGGAGAAAATAATGTAATACCTTCCATGAAAAATCTTGCTTTAAAAGCTAAGAAACGTCATGAATCTTCAAGTGATGATGAAGAAAGCGATGATGAAGAAGATCCATTTGCATTGATCACAAAAGGTCTTGAAGGAATTATGAAGATGCGAACAAGATTTAAGAAATTGAAATCCAGAAATAAAGGTAATTCTTCTAACTCTAATTCAAACTTTAAGACTAACAAACTTGCGTGTTTTAAGTGTAGATCTACAGAACATATTGTAAAGGACTATCTTAAGAAGAAAAGGGAATCCTACAAAAAGAACAAGAAGAAACAAGCGATGGTTGCAACTTGGAGTGATTCTGAAGGATCATCCGAATCTGAAAGTGAAGATGGACAAGCTCATGTATGTCTTATGGCTAATAATGATAACAATGATGACATAGATCAAAACCATAAAGAGGTACGTGACTATCTTAACAACTGCTCAAAAGATGAATAAGTAACAACTCTCCTTAATATGTTTCAAATTGAAAAAATTTTAAAAGATGAGAAAGATACCTTAGAGGATAGAATACGTCATTATGCTGAAGGTTGTGAAGAAATCTTAAATAAAAATGAATTGCTAAAGGCTGAAACAATTAAACTTGAAAAGACTGTCAAGGTCTTGAAAGAATAGAATCTCAGCCAGACTAAACAGCTTATTGACCCTAAGAATGAGTATAATGATCTTGAAGCCAGGCTCAAAACCTTGAAACATGAGTCTGAGAAAAATCTACAAGCATTAACCAAGCTAAATGAATCTGAATCAAAATTCACTAAAATGCTTACACGTCAAAAACCATCTAGTGATAAACGTGGTATTGGTTATAATAATGTTACACATAACTATAAGAGTAAGACCACATTTGTGAAAAGTGCGTACAAATATAAACGTACACCTACTTGCACCTTTTGTTGCAAAGGACATATTAGACTTGCATGTCCATACAGACGTAAGGAAAATTATATTATCAAGAATTCCTTTCCTCTTGAATTGCGTGGACAGATAAAGAAAATATGGGTTCCTAAAGGGACAAGACCACCCAACATGGTCTATCCCGAATATGGTTCTAAATTTGTCACATGGATAGCCAAGTAAGGTTGAGAAAGGTTATTTTTTTTGTTTTGTAGGATAAACAAAAGTGGATTCTAGATAGTGGATGCTCGAGGCATATGAGTGGTAAAATCTCTTTATTTTCTGAAATTAAGGAAAGATGCAATGGCTCAATCATCCTAGGAGATAAAGGTAAATGCAAAATTTTAAGCGTTGGTAAAATTGGTAAGAATCCATCTAAAACTATTGACAATGTTTATTTAGTTGAAGGTCTAAAATTTAATTTGCTAAGTGTGTCTCAACTGAGTGATAAAGGTAATGAGGTAATATTTGATAAAGAAAAATGTGTTGTTAAAAATCCTAATACCGGAGATACTTTCATTACTGCCCTTAGAAATGATAATGTTTATGCCTTGCATACTAACGAAATTGCAGCTCAGAATTTCAAGTGCTTGAAAGCTATTACAGATAATCCAAAACTATGGCATAGACGTCTTGGTCACATCAATACTCACACCATGCAGAAGTTGGTAAGTAAAGATCTAGTTAAGGGACTTCCAGCTCTTGACTATAAACAAAGTCCTATTTGTGACGCATGCATTAAAGGTAAACAAGTAATAAGTTCATTCAAATCGAAGAAAATAGTAAGTACATCAAGACCATGTGAACTCTTACATATTGATTTATGTGGACCAATGCGTGTACGGAGCATAAGAGGTAAATCTTACATCTTAGTTACAGTTGATGATTATTCTAGATTTACATGGGTTGATTTTTTAAAGGATAAAAGTGAAGCCTTGAAACCGTTCTCAAGACATTGTAAAGAGATGCAAACTCAACTGAACCTTCCAATAGTCTTAATCAGAAGTGACCATGGAAGAGAGTTTGATCAACTACGCTTTGACTCCTTTTGTGAAAAATATGGAATAACCCATAACTTTTCAGCTTCTAGGACACCCCAACAAAACGGTGTGGTTGAAAGGAAAAATCGAACCTTAGAAAGAATAGCTAGGACAATGCTTATTGAAAATGGATTAGCTAAACACTATTGGGCCGAGGCTGTTAACACAGCTAATTATGTTTTAAATAGATGCCTTATAAGACCCATACTTAAGAAAACTCCCTATGAGTTATTCAAAGGAAGAAAACCGAATATAGCATACCTTAGACCATTTGGTTGCAAATGTTTTATTCATAATAATGGTAAAGACAATTTAGGTAAATTTGATGCTAGAAGTGATGAAGGTATATTTCTTGGATACTCACTAAATAGTAAAGCTTATCAAGTGTTGAACAAGTGTACAAATATAGTTGAAGAAAGTATACATGTTTTTGATGAATCCGACAATGGAACATTAAATGAAGGATTTAAAGAGTTAAACCTTAATAAACACTTTAATGATTTGAGTGATGACGAACTGGATGTTAATGATATTAGTGCAGTTAAAAGGAATAGCATGCAGGATACAATACAAAATATTGATGATGGAGGAAAACAGATTGTAAAAATTGACGACTCACAGTCTGATCTTGAGATCCAATCTCAAGAACTTGAGATAGTTCCTGAACATACTGCTTTAGATACACCAATTAGAAACTCCTCAAATGAAGTAAGTACAAGTTCTTTGAATGAAAACACACCATCCATACTACGAAGAAGAATTAGAATGTCATCTCAACATCCTCCAGAAAACATTATAAGTGATCCAAACAAAGGTACGCAAACTCGATCCTCTCTTAAGAATCTATGTGCATTTTCTGCTTTTTTTTCTCTTATAGAACCAAAGGATGTTAAAGAAGCATTAAAAGAACCAGAGTGGATCATTCCAATGCAAAATGAATTAAATGAATTCGAAAGGAACAAAGTTTGGGATCTAGTTGAAAGACCTCCAGATCGTACTATCATTGGAACTAGATGGGTCTTTCGTAATAAACTCAATGAGGATGGAGACATTGTAAGGAATAAAGCAATGCTGGTAGCTCAAGGCTATAATCAAAGAAGAAGGTATAGATTATGATGAAACTTTCGCACCAGTTGCAAGGTTAGAATCTATTCGTATTATGCTTGCTTTTGCTTCATACATGAATATTAAACTATATCAAATGGATGTTAAATGTGCTTTCTTAAATGGATATTTACAAGAGGAAGTATATGTTAAACAACCACCCGGCTTTGAAAATTCTGATCTACCTAATCATGTGTTCAAACTGAATAAAGCGCTATATGGCTTGAAACACGCTCCAAGAGCTTGGTATGACAGATTTAGTGCACATCTACTTGAAAATGAATTTCAACGAGGTAAAGTTGATAAAACACTTTTCATTAAAACTAAAGGAAAAGATATTCTAGTTGTTCAAGTATATGTTGATGATATATTGTTTGGAGCTACTAATGATTCTTTGTGCAAGGAATTTTCTGAGATTATGTGCAAGGAATTTGAAATGAGCATGATGGGAGACTTAACATTCTTTCTTGGACTACAAATAAAGCAAAAGAAAGATGGCATATTTATTTGTCAAAGTAAATATGTTAAAGACTTGTTAAAGAAGTACAATATGGATCAATGTAAAGATGTTAATACGCCTATGAGTGCAACACTAAGTCTAGACCAAGATATAAATGGTAAGAGTGTTGATCAAAAGACTTATAGATGTATGATTGATTCTTTATTGTATTTAACTGCTAGTCATCCTGATATCATGTTTAGTGTTTGCTTATATGCTCGTTTTCAAGCTAACCAAAAAGAATCTCACTTAACAGCAATTAAGAGAATTTTTAGATATTTATATGGGACTAAAGACTTTAATCTATGGTACCCTAGTTGTGGAAATTTTAGTTTGATTGGTTTTTCAGATGCTGATTATGCTGGATACAAGGTTGATAGAAAAAGCACCTAAAGATCGTGTCAATTTATAGGAAATTCATTAATCTCATGGTATTCTAAAAAGCAAAATTCAGTTGCTTTATCTACAGTTGAAGCTGAATACATAGCTACAGGTGCATGTTGCTCTCAAATTTTATGGATTGCTCAACAACTTCGAGATCTTGGAATTGATTTCAAAGGTATACCAATAAAGTGTGATAATATAAGTGCAATTTGTATTACTAAGAATCCTGTACAACATTCACGTACAAAACACATTGAGGTACGTCACCATTTTATAAGAGATCATGTTGAAAAAGGTAATATCTCTTTATCCTTTATATCTACTGAAAATCAGTTAGCGGATATATTTACAAAACCTTTAAGTGCTGATCGTTTTGCTTATATACATATGGAACTTGGCATGCTAAATGATGTTGCATGAATTAAGGGGGAGTAATGACAAAGAGTAAAATAGTTAAATATTAAACGTTAATTGTTACTTAATACTAAGTATGTATTAAGGGGGAGCATTATATTTGCATATTTGATTGTCAATATATATGTGTGTTTATGCATGAGTTTGAGAATTGAAAATTTAATTTCAATTTCTTAAAAATTATTTGTTCTATAAAAATGGGAATATAATTAAATACCTTTAATCAATAAAGGGTATTTAATTATTTAAAAAAAAACTGTTTGTTTAAATTACTTATGGACGTCAACCATGTATTAAGATCTTGTTCATGATTTTGGTTCAAATCCAGTTAATCTCATAATTGCATTTCCAAATCAAACACCTATTCACGTCATTGAACAACCGGTCAATTTACACACCTTTTGCATTCCCTGTATTGTCAAATCAACATTTATGGAAGTACAAATGCATTGTACTATACTCTTTTAATAGAGAGTGAAACGCATTTTTCATTCACTCACCACTACACTTTCTGTTTTGTTTTTCAAATCGTCTCTTTCACCTTCCTTTTCAAGCCTTCAAAATCCTTTTCAATGGCACCCAAAAGAAAGATGAATAAATCTGGTACAAAATCTAAAAAAGGTGAATCATCCAAAACCCCTATCATACACTCACCTTTGAACTCTTTAGACATTCCAAAGCAGTGGTTTGAGAATCATACAGCGTATGGGAGATGGATTGATATTTTCAGACAACGCTCACTTTCTTATGTTGATATTCTTGATTACAATTTTTTCTTATTTGAAGATCTTGAGATTATCTCTGCTTTTATTCAATCAACTCCTGGTATGTTGTTGAACCCTGGTTCTACTACATATCCTGCTCTTGTGAAAGTCTTTATTCAAACTTGTCCTTTACTATGATTGATGGAAATCAGGCCTTAAGAAGTTTTGTCAAAGGACAAGAGATTATCATCTCTAAATTCCTAATGAATGATTTGTTAAAATTCTCACATGATGCTGATGATAAAACCCCTAACATTCTGGCTTTACAAAACGCTAAGGATATGTTTATTCTTGAATCCTATTCTGATTTCTCTTTTGTTAAACAACTGACCCACAATGCCATGAATTTATGTGGTAAATTACTGCATTATATTCTTGTTAGAACTGTCTTCTCACGAAATTCTTCATGTGAATTAGTTACAGATGCCCATCTAATATTGATGTGGAAAATTGCTTCTTTTAAGAATATTGATTTTGCTTATGTTATTTTCTCTACAATGTGATTTTGCAGTTCTCATACTCGCAATTGTTCTCTTCCTTATGCCAACCTATTGACATTGATCTTTGATCATTTTAATCTACTCTCTGATTCAGAGGAAGTGGATACTGGTCCTCTATCTCTGTCAAGTGAAATCCTCTCTCCTCTTGGTATTTTTAAAATCCATGGCAAGTATGAGTTATACTCACATTTGTCTTCAACTAACAAAGAGGATCTACAAAAGATTCATGGTAAGCGGCTTTCACGTCTTGAACCTCACATTAAAGAACACACCACTTTTTCCCGACTCCAGTCTCTTGACTTAGAGGTTGGTGAAATGAAATCTTCTTTACTTGATTTGCATGATAAGGTGTCTACTCTGACTTTTATGTTAGACACATTTATGAAAGAAATGAAAGGTATGGTAGTTGAAGATGTGGTGGTGGAAGAAGAAGTTGATGAAGGTGTTGCTGCTATGCCACAAGATGATGTTGTCATGTAGGAAGCAAAGGAGATGGAAGGAGAAAAAGAGAAAGAAGCTAATGAGGAACAGACATACAAGGAAATGGAAATTCCTGTTGCTGTTGATACCACCCCAACCCAAACCATTCCTCCAACCGTTGATGAAACCACTTCACCTGGTAAACCAAAACCTACCAAGAAAAGGAAGGCAAGGTCCAAGAAGTAATCTTGATTGTTGATGGATGTTAAACAATTTTTTTTATTTCGGCAAACATTGTTTTTATTAACAATCCCAACATTTTCCTCTCCTTGTTTTCTTTTTGATGAAAGTCAAAAAGGGGGAGATAATATGTAAATATTTATTTTAATTTGCTTAATTTGCTTTGCTTGCTTATCATGTTGCATATATCATGTTGCATATAATATATTGCTGGATAGATAGTTTGTTTTTAGATGCTCTGATATATTGTTGAATGATTTGCTCTGATTTATTAATGAATGGATAGTTTGCTTGCTCTGATTTATTGTTGAATTGTTTTGTTTATTGCTAAATGCATTCATTCAACATTCATGCTTGGGGGAGATATAAAAATTTTCGTAGGAAAATTTATGAAGATATAGATATAAAATTTGATAGTTGCTGATTATTGATTATTGTTCATGTTCATAATGTTTGATAATCATGTTTTTGATATTAAAGCATTGATATGATGCTACATTACAATATTGATTATTATATTTGCATGTATTATGATTGGATATTTGTTTGCATGATAATGAAACATGAAAATTCAATGATTTATACTATTCTGTTTTTATATTGTTCTGATTTGAAACTGTTTTCAAAATCTTGAAGAACATTCTGATTGATGATAAAGTCTTGAAAATATTCTGTTTAAAGATATATTGTTTATTCTTATCATGTTTTCAGTTCAGATTAACTTAGAAATATGATTTAGGAAAATATGGTTTTGACTTTCATCAAGGGGGAGATTGAAGACTCAACTCTTTTAAATAATGATAAGGAGAAATTGAAGACTCAATTTTCTTAAATGATGATAATTCAAAACACATATTGATTAAACAAATAAATTAAGTAATTACATTTAGGTGTTTAAGTAAGTCTAAAATCATATTTGATATACATTTGATAAGTAATATATATATATATATTAAAGTTCGAAGATATTGGAATATGCTTAAAGAACTTAAGTTTATTTTAAAGTTGACTTTATAAGTCTTGAAATACGTTTCAAAGTCTTGAAGATAATTACGCTTATAATCAGGTTAATTTCGTAATTATATTTAAAATATTTAATAGGTCAATGTTCCTTGTAATTATATTTGAAATATTTTAATAGGTCAAGGTTCATTAAAATTAACTTTGATATTATTTGAAATTAAGTTTGAATATTTTATTACACGTTTTATCTTAAACGTTCAAATGTTTTATATTTAAACTTGAATTTAAATATGTGCTTAAATTAATTTGATGATTAAATATAGTACAAGGTACACATATTTTACTAATTATAATACACGGCTATATTTGATGTTAAATTAGTTGTTATGCAAATTATAGAGTTTTCTATTAATAAGATGATATTTTAATTAACACTAAAAACAGAAAATGACTATTTGAATTAATACTAAAAATAGGAATCAATTTAAATGATTATTTAAACGTTGATAAATCTGGTTTGTGTTTAGTTTTCATTATCTTGTATGAGTACTAACGTGGCAGCATAGCATTGGATATTAAAGACAAATTACAGCACACAATGACGAAATTATTTTAGCTGTCAATACACGTCAGTTTGATGTTAAGCTCCAGATCTTGAGGACAGATGCAGAATATCCAGGTCAATAGAAAATAACGGAAAAGAGCCTTCTGGTTTTTCAAAATGTGTTGAGGCGTAACACTATATATATGAGGCTTCATTTCAGAATTAAGGATACATCTCTATGCACCTCTTTTGATAACTTTCTCTCTTTAGAAAATTCTCTAAGTGTTTTAAGAGTTGTAATTCTTAGTTCATCTAACTCTTACATTTGTAATAGGCTTAAGAGTTTTAAAAAGAGTTAGATTAAGTTTAATACGCCTAAGCAAGAATACTTTTCAAAGTGTTCAACTTGTGAATCTCTATTGTGAGATTTGGGATTTGCTTTTATTAAAGGGACTTGTAATACGGTTCTTCAAGGGGAAGAACGTGGTGTGAGAAGATAGTGAGATCTTCTTGTTTGTATTAAAATCGGATTAATAAAAGGCGTTGAAATCTTACGGGTTGAAAGATAACCCATAGGCGGGGAGTAGGTTGGTTAGAACCGAACCTCGTTAACATATCGTGTGTTATACTTTAAAGTTTATTTTCCGCACATACGTTATTGTTTACGAATTGACTCAAAACTGTTCTAGAAAATATTTTTAACAGACTCCTCAAACTCTTGAAACAAGTTTCCAGACAAAATTTTAAATAGCCCAAACTCTCTATTCACCCCCGTCTAGAGAGTATTCAACCTCCTATTAACTTTCACATTGTTTGTGTTAAGCAACCTAGTTGAAACAACATTATCCTTCACCATAATTGATTTACCCTTACTTTTAGACCTCACCAATTGAAAACTATCAGCATCAATACTACCCTCGACCACAGGGGACTAACCCTTACTTGTATCAGTAGTAGGGACTGTAGGAGTCGGCTTAGCAACCCATCTGCGCACAGAATCAACTCTACACATATCCTTTATATGACCCAACTATTTGCATTTAGCACATAAGGTAGGTTTTCACTCATATCACACTTTGACATCAATCAACTCATCATCCTCATGTAATAGCCACAAAGTCATGAAAGCCAATTTTGATATTCATATCCACAAGGACATAGGCAAACCTCATTCTATCTTTGTTTAACGTAGCATTATCAATACGAATAACCTTGCCTTACATACCAACAATCATCTTCAAGCATTATTCCCCATCAATAATGCATACTAAGGCCCGATAACTTCACCCAAATTGGCAAATTCGTAAGCTCTTCCTTTTCGTAAACCAAATTCTTGGACCAAGGTTTGATAATAAATGGTTTCTTGTCAAATAAGATATCATTATATTCACATGCTAAATCCAAATCAGCCTTGGTTTCAGCCTAATAAGTTATATACCCTTAGCAATAGCACCACTTTGTCAATGTTCTTCGCTTTCCAAATGCGTTTAACAAAGCCCTCAACTACGTGGAGAGGAGGGTTAACACCTATCACATAGAATACAACCGATGTACCCAAAACTCAAGCTACTCAGCAACATCAACATAATAAATTTTAATTGGAGAATGAGGGGCCAGGTGAAAACCTAATTGAAACTGAGTAGGCGTATTCGAACAGGGTTGATTGAATGCCAATGGAAAAATATAGGTATTTCAGACCCTAGAATCTAATGGCGTAGAATCACCACCATAAATAGCTGATTGAACCTGATTAGACAGATGCGAACATATTTGATTGAAAACCAACGGAATAGTAATAGGGCCTTCAGAAACCCTAACAATTGACGGCGCATCAGAATCAGTAGCGATCGTACAATTAGTATATAATCGCTAACTTTGTAGCTGGACCAAAGAAGATCGAGGGCTGAGAACTTCGTTCTCTAGAATGGTGATATCAGGCTGTAACAAACCCTTCGAAGAAGAAGGATAATAACTGGTGTTTTAATGGCTGAAGAAGATGTTGAACCCTTCGATGAGGCTGAAGAAGAAGGCACACGTTTCTAGACCACATGTTTCCTAGGGCGTCCCTTCCCCTTACCATGGCTGGTGGTAGCAAGCTATAAACTAGAGCTGTTCATGGGCGGGCTACCCGCCAGGCCCGGTATGCCCGGCTTGAAAAACGGGTGGGCATGGACAGCGGTTTTTAAAAAAAATTTAAGTTTGGGCGGGTAATACCCGCCCGCCAAGCTAAATGGGCGGGTAGCGACACTTAAAAAATGCCCGCGGGTATATCCGTCCGCCCGCTTACTTTAATATATATTAAATATTTAATAATCAATTAAATTTTTAAGTTACCCAAAAAGAAAAAATAAAAATAAAAAGAAAAAAATAAAAAAGGAAGTAAGACTGCCTCTTTTAATGTTTTGTAACCCTAAAATTTCAAAACCTGCTTTTCATTTTCACTTCAGTTTCCTGCCGTCTTCATTTCTTCACAGTTTCATTCTCCATTCTCCATTCTCCAATTTCCATTAAAGCTTCCCGGCGATTGGCGCCTGCTGCGGTAGTCCTTCAGATTTCAGAACATGCGGCTGTCTCAGGTAGTGTTTCTGATTTTTGTTTTTGTTTTTCTTTTTCTTGTAAATTCATGTAATTCCTTTTGTTTTTCTTGATTGTAATTCTTATTTTCTTGTAAATTTAAGTTACCCTTTTGAGTTTTGATGTAGCAGAATTTTTTTTATGTAATTTCTGATTTTTATTTCTGTTGAATGTTGATGTAGCAGAATTTTTGGCCGCCTCTTTTCTGATTTTCGTTTCTTTGATGATGTAGCAGAAATTTTTAATTTTTTTTGTTATTTTTGTTATTTTTGAGTAATTCCTGTAATTTTTTTGATCTAGTATTTGGGGTTTTTCATGTTCTCTTTATACAGAAATTTTTTTCATGTTGATCTAGTATTTTTGTTATTTCATGTTCTGTAATTTTGTTCTGAAAATGATTTTTGTACAGACTACAGAGTAAAAGTGTAAAACATATGGCATCACCATCATGTTCTTCTTACTCTCCTATTGACTTGGATTCAACGGCTAACAATCGTGAGGAAGACTCAATTTCAAACGAGGACAATGTACAAGCCATCAACAATCAGGGTAGAAAATTAAAATCACTTGTTTGGCAACATATGAAAAGAGATACTCTAATAGATGGGAGTGTTCAAGCTACTTGTAAATATTGTGATTTAAAGTTCAATGCTAGTCATAATAGTGGTACATCACATCTTAAAAGACATATCGATAAATGTCCTAAAAGAATGAATCGTGACCTTAAGAATTTATTGCTTGGTCGTTCTCCATTAAGTGGTGATAGTAATATTTCTTTGAAAAATCCAATCATTAATTATGAGGAAGTACGTAAAGGCATTCATGTTTTTATTGTTGCGGGAGCTCATTCTTTTTCTACTTGTGAGGAACCTGGTTTTAAATACATGGTTTCTCAAATGTGTCCTCAATTTTCATGCATTAGTAGACATACTTTGAAGAGAGATATCTTTAGGCATTATAATGAAGAAAAAGTGATTGTTAAGGATGAATTGAAAAAAGCTCCTGGTAGAATTTGCCTCACAACAGATAATTGGAAAAGTGAACACACAGATGACGAGTATATGTGTATTACTGCACATTGGGTTGATGCTAATTGGAAATTGCAAAAAAGAATAATTAAGTTTGGGGCATTAACACCTCCATTTGATGGAATTTCTTTAGCTGATGAGGTAGCTTTGTGCTTAAGTGAATGGAAAATTGACCATAAGGTTCTTAGTTTCACTGTTGATAATGCAACTTATAATGATTGTATGATTACTTTTTTGAAAAATCATCTTGATAGAAAAAATGGCTTGTATTTTGATGGTCAGTTCTTTCATTTGAGGTGTGGTTGTCATATTATTAATCTTGTTGTGCAAGCTGGATTAAAATCCATAGATGGCGTTGTGGCAAAGATTAAAAAGGTTGTTAAACACTATAAGCACTCAATTCCTAAGAAGAAAAAATTTTACAGTGTTGCCGAAACAAGTTTTGGTATTAAGACAAAAAGAAAGTTACGTGGGGATAACAACATCAGGTGGAACTCAACATTTCTTATGCTTGATCGTTATATATTTTTTAGAGATGTCATTGATCATGTAGTTAGTCGGGATAAGGACCTTAGTGTGTTTGCTCTTTCAAAGGATGAATGGGATAAAGTTATAGAGTTACATGGGTTCTTGAAAATCTTTTATGATGTGACAAATTCATTTTCAGCTTCTAACCCTCCTACTTCAAATCTGTATTTTGATGGTGTGTGGAAGATTCATAGAAAATTGATAGAAATAATGGATGGTGACAATTCTAGTTGTGGCTTAGCTGCTATGATTAAGGATATGAAAACAAAATTTGACAAGTATTGGTCTGATTGTAATGTTATATTATCATTAGCTGCAGTTTTGGATCCTCGATTTAAGTTAGATAGAGTTGAATATTGTTATCAGAAGTTGTACGGGGAATCGTATGCTAGGGAGAAAGTTGAGCTTGTAAAGAGCACTTTATTTTGTTTATTTGATGAATATAGAGATCAGATTTGTGCTGCAAGTTCCCTTAATTTGGGCACTAGTGGCACTGCTGACTTTCCAACAGTAGTAAGTTGTGTGACAGATCAAACTCAAATGGAAGAGGATCTAGATTACAAAGTGTTCCTAAGTAAAAAGAGGAAGGTAGATGATGAAAAAACAGAATTAGAGTTGTATTTGGAGGAGAAAACTCTTGACTTCTCATCAAAATTTGATGTTTTAGCATATTGGAGTACGAGAGTGGATAGATATCCACACCTTGCATGTTTGGATCGTGATATTTTAGCTATGCCTATTTATACTGTTCCTTCGGAATCCGGTTTTAGTATGGGAACAAAGTTGATAAATCCTTGGAGAGCATCTTTAGGACAAAAGACAATTGAGGTGCTAGCTTGCTATGAAGATTGGTTGCGTTCAAAAAACCTTAAATTCGGTAATTACATTTTCTTATTCTTTATTATTAAAAGTTGAATATATTTTAAATATTGTTATTATTATTATTATTATTATTATTATTATTATTATTATTATTATTATTATTATTATTATTATTATTATTATTATTATTATTATTATTATTATTATTACTCTCTCAAGGTACATCGAATATGTTTAATTATGGCGAGCCATGTTTAGAAGAAGATGAAGAGGAGGATGAAGATGACGATTGTGTTACCATTGACCAAGTTTTTTGAAAATTTTTATGTATTTTTATATACAAGTAATTCAAGTATTTTGAGACTTTTTATTTATTTGGAGTATTTTGGACATTTTATTGTATTTTAATTATCATCAAAACCCAACTTTATATTTTCAATTATATTTTTGATATTTATGTAATAAATACCCGCCTACCCGCGGGTACCGCCCGCTTTAAAAATGGGCGGGTAGCGACAAAAAATAATGCCCTCAAATGCGGGCGCGGTTTTGTATATTTTTGTCCACGGGTAGATTTTATAGCAAATACCCGGTCCGCTACCCGCCCAAGCCCGCCCATGAACACCTCTACTATAAACCAAGAGTGAAAAGACTTAGAGAGAGAATCAAGAGGGAGAAACGGTTTCAAAGACAATTATTATTATTATTATTATTATTATTATTATTATTATTATTATTATTATTATTATTGTTATTGTTATTGTTATGATTATTATTATTATTATTATTATTATTATTATTATTATTATTATTATTATTATTATTATTATTATTATTATTATTATTATTATTATTATTGTTTAGGAAATGATTTTTATCACCCAAACAGAAAAATAGGATATAAGGGAACAAATACCCTTAGGTTTTCAACTTATCTTCCTATGTTTGCACAATGTGAACACAGAGCACACCTTCTAGGAAGGGTTTCAAAGTGTCACTCTTCATGTGCAAGAGAGGTAAGCGGGAAACCTCAAAAAGCTATACATAAAGGCGAAGCTAATAAACGAAGCTATTTATGTTAGAAGGAAATGTCCAACTTGACAAGATAAAAACAAAAGAGTCAAAAATAATCTGACTCATATGCACCTTAAAACTAAGGTATAGTGGTTGAGGGCTAAGACAGCAGCTATCATGAAGATAAGCTCCGGACTTAAGAGCTGAAGACGTATCCGAGAATACAAAAAACACCAAAAGGGAGACTAATTGAAGCTGTAGGTGTGCTTCACGCTGAATTAGATCTCAAGGACGCTAGGAATTTGAATTTGGTCTCCGAGTCGTCTTTGACGTTGTTCACCACCAGTTTAACCATTGGTACTTTGTGGCTCCACACGACTTCATTTCTGGAGCTCCATGTTGCATAGATGAGGTTGCAAAGATTGACCTCAAATTGTTTCCTCTTGTGGCGTCCTAGTTGGTTCCTCTAGAGGGTATCATCCAGAGTCTCAATTTTGTTGTTGGTCTCATACCGGTCCTTTAAATAAGCTACACATTCTTGACTAAAGCGGCATTGGAAGAAGATATGGTTCACTGTTTCACTCTCCAATTCGCAGATCGGGCATGTGTTACAATCGGCGATCCCAGCAAGTTTTAGGTGATGTTTTGTTTGCAGTCGGTTGTGAAAGCCAATCAGGCTATGAACCTGCTTCTGGGGTGGTTAACCTGTTCCAAACAATGTGGTTCCACCCGACTCTATTACCTTCACCCCTGATGTTGTTGTAGACTTTTGTGATAGAGTATGTCAGTGTGTTCATTCACCTCAATAGCTTGTCCTTGATCTTGCATAGCTTCTTGACGACCCAACTGGAGGTGACGGGGGGTTGAACAGTATCCAGTTGCCTCCTTTTATGTACACTCTATGGATCCATTTCACCCAGAGGGACTCGTGGAGGGTGCTGATGTGCCAAGCGACTTTTACCCATAGCAGCTAGGTTCCAGGACTCCAGATCTCGGATTTCAAGCCCCCCTTCTTTCTTTGACTTGCACACTTTCTCCCAGCTGATATTCCCAGAGTTCTTGGACTCTGTGGAACCAGACTAAAGGAAGGATCTGCATATTGCATTCACCTGTCGGATGACCTTTTTGAGAAGGATGACAGCTTGACACCAGTAATTAGTTATACTCATCAGGACGGAGTTCACTAGCTGGAAGCGAGCAGTGTAAGAAAGGTTTTTTGCATACCAGACTCTGATCCGAGCTGTCATCTTATCTACCAAATACTCACAGTCTGTGGCTGAGTACTTTTTTGAGGTGAGAGGCATCCCAAGATTCTTAACTAGAAGGCTCTCAAAGCTGTAGTCTATGGTTTGCTCAGCCTAATCTCTGAACTCGTTGCTGACTCCTGCAAGGTAAATATCTGATTTGGAACTGTTTGCTTTGAGGCCGAAGCATGAGGAGAAGTAGTCGACTGTCTTGATTAGGATGCTGATGGATTGAAGGTCACCCTTACAGAACATCATAAGGTCATCTGCAAAAGCTAGGTGGTTGAGCTTGAGTCTGCTGCATCTTGGGTGAAATTTAAACTCTAGTTCTTCGCTGGCCAAGTTGAGGGTTCTCGGTAGGTATTTCATACATATTACAAAAAGTAAGGGGAACATTGGGTCTCCTTGTCTAACTCCTCTTTTTGCTTGGAATGTGGGTAGGGGGCTGCCATTGACAACCAAGGATTACTGAGTAGAAGTGACACACGCCATAACGATCTTTGTGAACTTCCTCGGGAAATTGAGCGCAGTTAACATTTCATGAAGGAAATTCCAATCTAGTGTATCATAGGCATTCCTGAGGTCGATCTCAAGAGGCAACTAGGGGAGCAGTTCTTCCAACCATAGTGCTTGACTATATCCTGACATAGGAGGATGTTGTGGAGAATGCTTTTTCCTTCAATAAAAGCTCCTTGCATGGGGCTTATAATGGAACCCAGTACATGTTGGAGTTTCTTGCATATGAGCTTAGAGATACACTTATTGATAACATTGCAACAAGAGATTGGACGATAGTCACCTGGGGTGTTTGGGGTGGCAACCTTTGGAATGAGGGTAATAGTTGTTGTATTCCAAGATTTTCGGAGAGTGCCATAGGCAAAAAGTCCTGAACTGCTTTCACAACATATGTACCAACAATTTCCCATGTAGCCTTGTAAAAACCACTGTTGAAACCATTCAAACCTGGCACTTTGTCTTTTGGAATACTCCACATGGCATCTTTAATCTCGTTTGGGTGAAGTTCAAATCGACAAGATTCTGTTGGTCCTGGTTAAGAACAGCGCCACTATGTATCACGTTCATGTTGATTCTCGCTCTCTCCTTCATTTCACCTCCAAGGAGGTCTAGGTAGTACTCCTGGAAGGCTTCCTGAATTTCCCTTGGATCGCTAGTGGTATGATCTTGAAGGTGAAGAACATTTATAGTACTGCACTTCGTGTGATGCGGAAGAGAATAGTGGAAGTATCTGGTATTGTCATCACCCAAAGTGAGCCACTTTAGTTTGGCTTTCATTCTGAGGCATGTTTCCCATTCTCTCTTTAATCTTCTATAGGTCTCTGTTTTCGAGCACTCGACATCGGCTAGGTGCTTGTCCCCTGGGTGTAGGTGGAGGTCCTCCTGGGCTTTTTGAATATCAGCTTCAGCTTTGGCTAAGTCCCCTGCTTCTGTTTTTTTGAATTTTGTTTGACATACCTCCTTAATCAATATGAGTTTTTGATCAAAGTGGTTTGGGCTCCCTGGCAATTTAGTGTGCCATGCTGGTCGGATGGTTTCCATGAACTCTCTGTGTTTTCCCTAGTGATTGACGAATTTAAAAGGTTTTGCACGTTTAGGGGGCTCTAGGAATTGTACTAGCATTGGTGTGTGGTCGAAGTCTCCCTCTGGAAGGAAGCAGACCTCTGTTGTGGGAAACGAGTTCTCCCAAGCTGGGTTTCCCAACATTCTATCAATCTTGCTTAAAACTCTAGCATCTCCTCTTTGCGTATTTGACCAAGTAAAAAATCGCTCTGTACTTTTCATGTCGTGGATGTCGTAGTTCGCCATGCATCTTCAAAGAGGTTCTATTTCATGAAGGTGTGGTTTTTGACCTATTCTCTCATTAAGATTGGCTATGCAGTCGAAATTGCCCATGACTATCAAAGGCCCTGTCACGATTGTGCCTATGTTCTCCAGCTCAGTAATCATGATATCACTCTCATTCTTGTCAGTTGCACCATAAACAAAGGAGCAATCAAAGCTATCACCTACATTAGGGTTGACAATCAAATGGATGATTTGGCTGCTAACAAACCGTATGTCTAATTTCATTTCCTCAGCTCTCCAGGCTACTATAATCCTACCTCCCTTGTGGAGAGCTAGGTTGTGCGTGATACACCAAGACAGATAGATTCTTCGGTAAAGGGCATCAATTCCTTGCCGCTTTACTTTTGTCTCCAGAATGCTAAATAGGCTTATGTTGTGGTTAGCGATAAAACGAGCCACTTCAGCTAGCTTATTGGCCTTATTTAACCCCCTGACGTTCCAGGTGAGGATGTTATTCATGATCCTGGATGGGGTAAGCCCCCAGCGCTTTGATAGGAAGGATCTTATCATGAATTCTTTTGTCGGGTTGGTTTTTCTATAACAACATCAGCGAGCACTGTGTAAGAATTGGAAACTGGGAGTTGACCACTCTATTCAACATGTGGGCCATTCCAACCCATCTTTCCCTGCTGCAGTGTCTCATGTCGCTCGCCCCTGGGTTTAGTGATCGTGGTGCATTGACTCTCTGATTGGATATTTACTTCTGGAGGTTGTATTTCCATGGTTTCACGGGTCTCACTATTGTCACGGTGTTTGGTTTGTGTTTTGGTGTGATCTTTTTGGCTTCCTTTCTTCACCCATTCTCTTCTTGGTGGTTTGTTATGAATTGGGTACAAGGTTTTCTTTGGCTTGCAAGCACCAGATTGATGACCCAGTTGTTGACATTGGTGGCACCAAAGGGGTTTCCAGTCATATTGTACGGCTTGTTTAACCAGTTCATCATATTGATTTGTGAAGAACACCTCATCCGGTAGGCCTTTTCTTATGCCCATTTCCACGAGGGCTCTAGCATACATTTGTCTATCCTCGTTCTTTGTTGCGTTGTCAATTTTAAGTACATTCCGTAGTAGCCCGGCAATCTTCCTTATGCATCTTTCACCTCAATACTCCATCGGTAAGGCAGGTAAGTGTACCCTTATTGGGATGGTAGATAGGGCTTCTTTTTCCAAGGACATATTGACTTTTCATGGTTTAACAATGAATGGTTTCTTATCAAATAGGATATCACTCATCTCACAAGCTTTATCTCTAGCTACTTTATCATTCAATCTCACAATGAAGACACATTTCCAAACCATGCCAACTTTCTCCGCATCAAGGTCTTTTCAAATTCATTTCACATATCCATCAATAACATGTAGTGGGGGATTGACACCTATGACATAGCATACTACAGCAAATTCCCAATACCTAATTTCATCCTCAATATCTTCTAAATTAATTTTAATAGTGTTCATACTGTAACACCCCAGAATTTCCGACCCCTTAAGAAACCAAAACCGTAAAGGACGGGAGGAAATTCGGGTGTTACATAAAAGAAAAAGGAAGAGAATTTAGGTAAACGTTAAATATTAACTTTAAAAAGGTGAGTGGAAATTTCGGCAACATCTGCCTTAAAATTGTGCGCCTTTGTAGAAAAACAAAAGTTATTTAGAAGCTAATAAAGTAAAGGCACCAACGGCCTATCAAAACTATGTCACTGCGGAATGATTCGTCGTTGGCTTCTCAAATCTACATGCCAAGCATGGATCGTGGTTCCAGTGTCGACGTTTGCATTCTAAAAAGACTTAACTCCTTAAAACCATACAGAGTTATAAACTACGCAGCGAAAATACAAATATACGAGGGAGGACACAAGGCCTCATAACAAAACATATACAACCCAAGTTTACAAAGGATAACAAGATCTACAAAATTGAAAGATAGCGGTATGACACAGGTTATGCTTCGCCCTCATCACTCTCCCCAAATGCAATGCAATGCAAAAGAAGCTCCAACACCTGCTACACCTGTCTATGATCCTCCTGCTGCTCGACATTAGACCAAAGGCCAATGTGTCATAGCAGAACAATTATAGAAGGTCATTAACAAACAAACATAAACACAAACACGTACATGTCTGTAACTGGCATCAAATATAATAAGGCCAACTACTAGATAGCATTATATCATAAAACAACATAAGATGATTTCATAAAACGCAAGCACAGATAGTAACCGTTTATCGGCCACTTATACCTCTTAATTTCATTACGTGCTTTCCGACCCGAACCATGTGTTCTTGGGTAGAATGCAGGTCTTCACGCTCCTCTTTAAACATAAACTCTTGCAAAACACGTATAGTATCAACTCGACCAAGGCATTAACAGAATACCTAACACATGACCTTATAGAGCTTGTCTATCTTAAGGTAAGTGTGATCATAGGCTGTAATACCCTTGAGGTAACTTAACTTAGGCACACTTCTCACTAGCATAAACTATGCTATCAATAAGTAACTTTCTATCAATGTGTAAGCTTTCTATCAAAGAATGAACCTTCTATCATTAAATAACTTTCGATCAATGAATAAATTTTCTATCACTGAATAACTTTCTATCAGTGGATCTTTCTCTACTTCCTGGCATAGTGACACGGCCAAGGGCGTTATCGGCCATCCTGCGCCCATGGCAAAGTACGAGCTCATGCCCCCTCCATCTGACCCTCTCGGGTCCTACCTTCGGGAAAAAAATAACACACTGGGCTTCTAAACCAGTGAAGAGGCCACCATATTGGGGTTTGAAAGGCCCGCATGGTAACACCTCGGTCAAGGGGCGGTATCGGCCATCCGGCGCCCAGTGACCCAAGCATGCTCATACCTCCCTTACGGTGGTCCCGTCGAACTTCACCTAGGGGACTAATAAATCAACCGGACATAATCCAGTTGAGTCACGCCAGCTAATCATAATCTAATACTTTATCAGATGGGAATAACTTCCACATCCACTTTTGACTAATAATGAGCGCCCTGGGATAACAACGCGCCAAAACCCACTGAGCCACTCATCAAAATATGTAATTCACCTCTAAAGGAGTCATTCTAACTCCAAGTAAGGCATAATCCGATTCTTAAATAGATAAGGGGTAGTTCTCGCCTTCTATTAGCCTTCTATTAACACTCTCATTCTCTGAACTATTCTAAGCGCAAGGATTTCATAGTCGATAGCTCTTCATGTAAAGGTGTACTCACTAGTATCTCATAGTTTCAATGCAATGTATATTATCACAATAAACAATAATGTCTTAAAGAAAATTGCATATAAGAGTTAGTTACTGCGTGTACATACCTGTAAGCGTCACTACACGATCAAAAGTCACAAAATCACCCGACTAAGGCTCTACTTTCCTCTTACAAAATGGGCACCTATATAAGTTATGAGTAGAACTAATAAGTTCCCTTAACTACTTTGCCATACCAAACTAAAAGACAAAGTAACCACTATCATCCATTCACGACAAGATTTCAATTACTTCTAGCACGTACGCATCTCATTCAACACCAAGCATAATCGTCAATTCGACAATAACACAAGTTTTTCCATCGACAAAGAATAAAAGGATTATGTCAAGTGTTTCATTACACCGGCTAACTTTGAGTTATAACGATTCACATTATCTTAAAATAAAACGAAGATTCACGCTTAAGTCTCACAATGTTAGTGTAGTCCTAATATGACGACAAGAACGAATCTTAGGCTATCGCATTGCGGTATAATTTATTATATTCTCCAAGGTTAGAAAGGACTAAAATCAAGACATCATAACAAGTAACTTTAATAATTCTCAACAAGTTGACACTATGTTCATGGCCTTACTAATATCATTTAATTATATCTTCGATAACCTAACGAGAGACTTGTGATCAACATTAATAATTTCTTTTACTTCAACAATTAAGACTACTATCCCTAATAAAACTCCCACATTCAACACAAATAAAGTTACACATTTACTAACACACCATCACAATAGCACACAACCATTATTTTCATTCATACTTCAAACTCTAAGTCATTAATATGTTAAATTCATCAAACACACTCTTAGCCATAAAAAAAAGTTCAATGAAAATCAACACTTTTCATTCACATTTCAAAAACTCAATTCATAAGTACATTAAATCATCAATCAAATTCTTGCCCACAACAAGATTCAATGACAATCATATAAAAATCAACACCAAACTCATAAATTTGTTAAAATTGCAATTAAAAACAAGTAAAAGAAAATCAAAACAATGGAAGAAGATGTGGCTTACAATGGTGGGACTAGAAAAAGAGGTGAAACTACAGTTAATTATTGTAGTGATGGTGTCGTAGATGGAGCTCGGTGACGGCGGGGAAGCCAAAACAGCCGTTGTTGCTGTCAGGTGTCCTTCGGTGCGCCTACCGCTGAGGGGGAAGAAGAGACACGGCCTATTGTCAGTGTCTGGGCTGCTGCTTGCTGCTCAAGGGAGGAGGTGACACGGCTGTGCAAGTAGTTGCTCATGGGTGGCTGATTGGGACCGGCTGTTGGCGGCACAACAAGGGGGAAAGGAGAGAAAGAAGGAGGATGAGTGAAGGGAGTGACGGCTGGTGGGAAGCAACGAGGGTTTCGTGCCCTTTTTATCATGGTTATTATTATTATTATTATTATTATTATTATTATTATTATTATTATTACTATTATTATTATTATCATTATTATTATTATTATTATTATTATTATTATTATTTATTTAGTTATTTATTTATCTATATTCATCTTCTTGCAAGGGACCTTCGTGTACTCACAAATTTAATAAAATAATAATTTTAATTCGAACCTCTTTATTTTAGAAATCATGATTGTATTTTTAATATAAATATATGTTAATATTTAAATTCGTATATGAAAGTAGTTTATTAAAACTATTTCTAAATTAATTTAACATAATTATAAAATCCCCAAAAGTTATTAAAATATTAATTATTGACGTTAGAAAATCTCGGGGTGTTACACATACCTTGAGAATGCACAGGAAGGGTCTCCTTTGTTGTATTGTTCGATGAAATCTGCTGCACTTTTGCACTCAGACCATTGCTCAAATTAGGCAATGGTGAAGCAGGCTGGGTGAAATCAAGTGACGGTGGTCCTTGAGAAGGCACAGGGAGGGTCTGCACAGTTGTGATGTTTGACAGATTCTGCATAATTGCTCTCTGTGCACCGCTCGATTGTGACAGTGATGATGCTGACTGAGTCCGGTCATGTGACGGTGGTCTTTGAACAATGGAAGACCAACTCAGCTTCATCGACGGTGGTGACTGAAAAATTACCCCCAATTCATGCGAATTACGGTGGTGATCCATTATTATTATTATTATTATTATTATTATTATTATTATTATTATTATTTACATATATTTGATTGTTTTTAATTATGCTAATTATTATATAAATTTATTTTATTTATTATTATTATTCGTTTTATTTAAAATTTTTAATAAAAAATTTAGTTTTAAATTGTTTGTTATTATTTAATCTTATTATTTTTGATTTACATTTTTAATTTAAATGTTATTGTTAATTGTTTATATTTTATCAACAATCACTTTAAACGGCTCTTGCTTTTTTTAATGATGAGCTGAAATTAAGAATGGCTCCCATGTTTCAAGCCCTTCTATTATTACATTAAAAAGGAACTAATATGAAAACTCCCAATCAATTATGGCGTGTATAATTAGATGATCACAACCAACATTTGAGCACTGAAAACCTCTTCATCAATGGAATTAAAAGAAGGAATTCAATTGCTTATAACTTTTTTAATTAAACACTCTATTGAAGTAATCCATAAAAGCTCAACTCAAAAAGAAAAAAAATATTAGTCCATAAAAGCTTGCAACTCTATCATTCAAATTAAATTATACTTATTATATAAGTATAACTATCGAGTTTTTAAACAACATTGACCATGTTGACCTTCACTTTGAGTATTTTTTAGAAACATTAACTTAAATGAGTCTTTTTTTCGAACCAAACATTTCTAAGATCTTGACAATAAAAATTAAAAAGTTGATTATAATGAAAGTTATATCGATTAGGAGGATCAATATGACAAATAATCACCTTTTCGTTGCACCTCTTTTAGAAGTATGTTTTTATTACAAATCTACTTCTTTTTTCATTATTTTTGTCCTTGCACTTTGAATTCAATAGTTTGTTCTAAAAAAAAAATTCATTAGGGTCTTCATTGTTTAAAAGTAAAGAACACATCTATTTGCTTTTATTATTACAATTTAATATTTTTTTTGAAGCTTTTAATAGTGGTACTTTTGTGCTTAAAGAAGTTAGAAAAAGATCCACATGTCATACATCGGTTTGTTGACATTTTTTTTCTTTTCATCATATATATTTTTTCATATTTTACAAAATTCGCAGATTATTTTCAAAAAAGAAATTTACCAAAAATCTAAAAATATTTTTCTCTACAAATAGAGTTCCATTATGTAATATTTATTTAGACGAAAAAATTAGGGGCCGTTTGGTTCGCACAAGGAAATCGGAATGGAATGAGGAAAGGGAATGAAGGAGAAAGGAATGAATTCCCCTAATTTAGCCTAGCCCTTTGGCTGTGTTCAGGAAACGGAATGAAATACTCACTGATTTCCTTTGGGACTGTTTGGTTCAAGTAAAGGAATCAAATTATGAGTTTTTAAATTCTTTTATATTTTTTCCAAAAATAACTAGTTAT
>NC_080054.1:7738459-7755959 GCF_026212465.1 Amaranthus tricolor
ATCATGAAATCTCATCATATTCATATCAACTTATTGTTGATGATGATGATAAAGAAAAAGAATTTTTTTTTTCCTAAATGAGTATTTTATTTTATAAAATAGTGAAGTTTGTATGATTAAGATTCAGCTAGGTCCTATATATATATATATATATATACAAGGACGTATTGGTATAAAGAGACAAAAGGGTGGTCAGCAAAGGAGCTGTTTTTGCAGTTATAATCTCAATAAATATATAAATAACATGTGAAATTTAGTGTACATTTTTTTTTTCTTAGATACAATGCATTTTTAAACTTAGGTGGTTGATTTAAGATTGGTATTAATCTAGATAATACAACAAATATTAAGACAAAATGAAAGCATATTTTAATTTGTTTTTAATCCTTTAAATCAGGAAATTATTAGTAGTTTCTGTAACTTTTATACTCCTTAATACAATAACAATAAGTTGTTCTTGGTTTCTTTGTTTCTATCTAAAAATTCTCTTTCTATCCTACTCATATTCCCGTTGTTTAAGATATGGGTGGTGTTTGTAAGAGCAATAGGCTAGTTATTCCATACCAAAAATTCAACACTACATTTAAATAATTGGAATAAGTTAGATTTTTTTGGGTATATCAATGCACCAACTTTTAATAGTTAGAAAAGAAATTTAAAATGTTCAAGAATAGTCTATATTAATAATTATCAATATCATGAAATATTAAAAAAAATTGAAAGAAATTAAAAGATCACAAATAATGATGAGGAGATTACTTATTAATTTGATTATAACCATTTTGTGGCTCAACATACACATATATTATACACTTTTAAATAGTATCATAATATTGCACTGTCAATTTCCAATTGTATTACAATATGTATGTTACGTTTAGTTACGTTTATCGAATGTATTGCACTATACTCCACGTCTTAATTCTCTTCTTAGGTGTCTATTTTATGATTATTCGTGACAATTTTGCTAAATAATTTATTTCCTTAATTCCTTAACGAACTTTCTATTTACCATTTTAGAGTCTTTCATTTGTTGTTCCCATAAAGAATCTATTTACTTATATCACAACTTTTAGACCAAAATAATCTTGTCCATTCTCATTTTAATATTTTAGTAATGCTTATGGTCCCTAAATATATATCTTCAATTTAACATTATTATATTCTTTATTGTCTTCATATGTTTCCCACTAGCTTTATAAAAATATCTTTTTACTAGTTATGGTCCATATATTTTTCCACGAATTTTAATCACTAGTGGAAAAAACCTCATTTGTTGCGGTTTTTTGGCCATAATATGTTGCAGTTTTTTGGCCATAATATGTTGCGGTTTTGGCCCCAAGCATTAGTGATAACAGCAGATGACCTATTTTAAATGCTACGGTTTAAAACCGCAGCAGAAAAGTGCATTAGATGCCGCGGGCCTCCCAAAACCATAGCATATAGTGTAAGACTATATGTTGCGGGCCTCCCCGAAACCGCAGCATATAGTGTAAGGCTATATGCTGCGGGCCTCCTCAAAGCCGCAACATATAATCTTACACTATATGCTGCGGTTTAGGGAGGCCCGCAACATATATATTATTAATTTTGTTTTTTCTTTTTTTGTTTGATACTAATAAATAATCCAATAATGTACAATGTAATAAACAATGATTAATCTAATAATCCAATGATAATCACCAATAATCTCTTTGTAAACTCTCGATCGTACATATAACAATATGTACATATACAAATTAAATTCCTAAATCTAAACTAATTACATTGTTTACCAAAAACAAAAATTAGCAAGATACGCGGCAATCTTGTCTTTCAATGCGCATTTCCTCATCTTTCAAAGGGCGTGTTTCTCTTGGAATGTCGTATAAAACCTATAATATATTATAAAATTAAAAGATACGTAAACATTAGATTTTACCAATAATAGTAAATATATAATATATATTATAATTTAAGAACGTAACAAATACTTACAGTATGTATGTTTTTGACTCCAAGCTCCTTCACAGATTGTAAGATATCGTCCATGTATTTGAGAGTGTAGTAGCCACAATCACTGGTATTATAATCCGAGGTCCTCTTCAGTGTCATAACTATGATGCTCATTATCCGAGGTCTCAATCTCGGGGATAATTTCGTTTCTGAAAAGATGCATTGTATATCAGTACCTGAAAGAGTCTTACTAAAAATATATTAAAACATAGGAACGTAAATTCAATTCTAACAAAATAGTGTTGTGTGCAAAGTTTCATGCAAAACAAACCAAGTTTGAGTTACTTTATGCGCGAAAGTGTCAAAAAAAGCTTAAAAACCTTAAAATCGCAACTTACCAAGTAATATTAAAAATATGACTATGATTTACAATTCTAACCACTTCAACACAATAATATATACCAAATAGTGTTGTGTGCAAAGTTTCATGCAAAACAAACCAAGTTTGAGCTACTTTATGCGCAAAAGTGCCAAAAAGCTTTAAAAACCTTAAAATTCATACCTTGTGAATCACATAATTCAAATGTATTCCTTCCGTATGATCTACACGCATATAACCAACATCTACATCATCTTGATCCACTGATTTTAGATTGATAAAGGGCTAGGAGTCTTCAAAAGCTTCATATTCTTCCTCATCCTCAACATCACCTATACCAAGGATACTTCTTTTTCCTAATACAACAATAGACCATTTTTTATCAGAGGGTTCTACAATGTAGAATACTTGCTTGGCTTGTGTGGATAGTATGAATGACTCCTCACTATCACGCAAACGAGCTAAGTCTACATATAAGAGTGAATCCACAAGGGTCGTCAGTTTTTATGCATCGTCGATTATTATCTACCCAGTTACATTTGAAAAGACCAATAGTGAAAGCAGAGTAGTCAAGCTCCCATATTTCATGTACCCGCCTGTAGTATACCAATTTAGCATCAACCGGCACTTGATTCTTGGCACTCGCGTAAAATGTAGATGACGCCAAAATAGAAACCCCACTATTTTGTCGATAAGATGACTTCTAATCTTGACCCTCAGTCCAAAATGTGACAGCATTGACATTGTAACCCTCATATTTGTTGACATCATCACGAGGACCAAAAGCTAACCACTTAACAATTTCTATACACCCTTGAGTTCTTCACTTATTACTCAATTATGAAACCAATCAATAAACGTCTTGTTATGCAACTGCATCAATCCCCTATCCCCTTTACAAGGATATTTTGCGCGCAATATATCTAAATGCTCACTCAAAAAAGGATGGACTTCAGGAATATGATGTAACACATATAAGTGTGCTTGTAGAAGACTGTCTCGAGGAGGTGTGATCGATTTGGAGCCAATTATTCCTTTTCCGTCAAGCGTTCCTTCATGTCGAGAGGTGGAAAGTCCAATAGGCTTTTCCATGGCCAAATACTCGGCTATAAAGTTACTAATCTCATCGCTTATAGTGTCTTGAATCATTCTCCCCTCGGGTTGTGCTGGATTCCTAACCTTGTTTTGTAAAACACCCATGTGTCTTTCAAAAGGATAACACCACCTTAAAAAAACTGGACCCAAAATGTAACACCCCGAGATTTTTAGACGTCATTAATTAATATTTTAATGACTTTGGGTATTTTATAATTATATTAAATTAATTTTAAAATAGTTTTAATAAATTCCTTTCATATGCGAATTTAAATATTAACATATATTTATATTAAAAATACAATTAATTTCTAAATAAAGAGGTTCGAATTAAAATTATTATTTTATTAATATGTGTGAGTACACAAAGGCGAGTCTCTTAGTTGAGTCTCGCAAGAAAATGAATCTAGATTCAATAAATAAATGAATAAAACATAATAATAATACCAGATAAAAAGGGCACGAAACCCTCGTTGCTTCCCCACAACCCGTCACTCCCTCCCTCACTCAATTCACGCGTTACTCCCCCTCTCTTCTCTTCTCTCTTTCTGTTCTCCCTTTCCCCTTATTGTGCCGCCACCAGCTAGCCTTAATCAGCCACTCACGGCCAGCTCAGTTCACCACCACAGGTCGCCTGCCTTTTTCCCTCCACCGTGAGCAGCCACCGCAGCAGGGAAAGCCTCCTTGTCACGGCTGCAGTAGCTTTCCTTGCTCAGCCTACCGCCAACAAATAGGACCCAGGCAACCGGTTTTTGGCCCAGCGCCACCACCTCCGCGACCTTCTCTCACTTCTTCATCCTCTTGGTAGTTTTATTTTGTGCTCATTTTGTAAGAGGAAATTAGAGCCTTAGTCGGGTGATTTTGTGACTTTTGATCGTGCAGTGACGCTTACAGGAGGATCATAAACAGGCATAGCAGGTATTGGAGCTTCTTTTGCATTGCATTGCATTGGGGGAGAGTGATGAGGGTGGAGCATAACCTGTGTCGTACCGCTATCTTTCGATTTTGTAGCTTTGGTTATCTTTTGTAAACTTTGGTTGTATATGTTTGTTATGAGGCCTTGTGTCTTCCCTCGTATATTTGTATTTCCGCTGCGTAGTTTATAACTCTGTGTGGTTTTAAGGAGTTAAGTCTTTCTAAAACGCAAACGTCGACACTGGAACCATGATCCATGCTTGGCATGTTGATTTGAGAAGCCGGCGACGAATCATTCCCCCGTGGCGTGAAATTTTAAAAGGCAATGATGCCTTAGATTAGTTTAATGTGTTATTGTGCTAATTGCCCTACCACATGTTCGATTTTTAGAAGAGATGCTGCCGAAATTTCCACTCACCTTTTTAGAAGTTAATATTTAATGGTTACCTAGTTTCTCTTTCCTTTTCTTTTATGTAACACCCGAATTTCCTCCCGTCCTTTACGGTTTTGGTTTCGTTAAGGGGTCGGAAATCCAGGGGTGTTACACAAAAGCTTGATCTCACGAACGAGATGGACAATAAGATGAACCATTATGTCAAAGAAAAAAGGTGGAAAATACATCTCAAACTTACACAAAGTTACAATCACGTCGACTTGAAGAGCATCAAGTTTAAAGGGATCAAGAACTTTACTACAAATTGTGTTGAAGAACGAACATAGCTCGACAATAGCATATCTCACATGTTTTGGCAGTATGTCACGGATTGCGATTGGTAAGAACACTTGCATCATTACATGGCAATTGTGAGATTTCATGCTTCCCAACTTCAACTCACCATTTAGGGCCACAAATTTCTTCATGTTGGATGAGTACCCAGACGGAACCTTAATGTCATACAAAGACTCACAAAATGCGCGCTTCTCTGTTTTGGACAATGTGTAGCAAGTTGGAGGCAAATAAAATTTGTCATTACTCATCTTCTTCTTATCGCCCCTTCCCTTGTTACTGCCACCAACTTAATCAGCTCTATTTCTTTTCTTACTCACCTTAACATGTGCCCAAAACTCCGGACAAAGACCCTTACATTCAAACCAATCTCGCACGGCCTTATTATCCTTTGTCTTGCCCGGAATGTTCATGAGAGTCCCAAGTATGGTATCGCATACATTTTTATCTACATATATAACGTCAAGATAATGCCTAACCTGTAGATCTCTCAAATATGGAAGCTTAAAAAAGATTGATTCTTTTTTCCATAATCGGTGTTCACCCCCTTGCACTTGCCCTATTTTAGCAAATACAATCTCAACTCCCTTAACCTGTTCATAAACCTCATAACCGGTCAACGCTCGACGAGCTACACGGTCCTCAACCTCCCCGTTGAACATCTTCTTCTATTTACAATATTGGTGATCTCGTGGAAGGAGCTTTCGATGGTACATGAATACGTGTTTGCACTTAGGAATCGACGTGGATTCCATGTCATCGATACATATTGGGCATGCTTTCTTCCCTTTGTTCTTATACCCCGATAAGTTGTCATATGCCAGAAAATCATTAACAGTGCATAAAAGCATTGCACGCAAGGTGAATTTTTCATTAGCATATGCATCAAACACGGAAACGCCTTCATCAAGATATACATCTATGTCATTGCCAGGTTGTTTAGGACCCGAGATAAGAAGCGAAAACATAATGTACTTACGCTTCATACACAACCAAGGTGGAAAATTATAGATCACTAACAGTACTGGCCAAGTACTATGTTGAGAACTAAATTGCCAAATGGGTTCATTCCATCCGTACACAGTCCGAGCTTTAAATTACGAACCTCATCCACAAAATTCTTATGCAACCTATCAATACTCTTTCACTCCGGAGAATCAGATGGATGTGTGAGCAAGTGACCTTTCTTCACCCTATCTGCATGCCACCTCAAATTTAACGCATCTTTCTTTAAAGAAAATAAGCGCTTGAATCTAGGTATTATTAAAAGATACCACAATACGTTAGCCGGGGGCCCTTTAACATCCCGAACCCCTTTATGCTTATAGCGCGATAAGCCACACCTAGAACACTCTTGTAAGTTCTCGTTTTCAATCTGATACAATAAACAATCATTCGAATAAGCATGAATCTTCTGGTACTCTAAGCCAAAAGTACACATGAGCCTTTTGGCATAATATGTCGACTTTGGAAGTTCATTTCCCTCAGGAAGCATCTCACTTAACGCTTCTAATAACATTGTGAAACTAGCGTCACTCCAATTGAACTTTAAATTAATGTTAAAAATTGTCAACACTGCTGTTAGTCTGGTGAACTTTGTACATCTAGGGTACAAAGGCTTTTGAGAAGCCTCTGTCAATAAGTCAAAAATACGAGGACGTTTTCTTAACTCATCCTCGACTCCCTCCATCATCTCATCAACATGATCCATATCCTCATCGACATTCTCTTCATCTGTGTCATACCCATCAACATGATCTACTACATCCTCATTGACATCAGCCATATTATTGACGTCCTCAACAACAATTTTCTCTTTGTAAACTCCCTCTTCACCATGCAAACCCAAACATGATATTGAGGCCTAAACCCACGTCGAAGTATGTGCTCCCTAAGGATATGAACACTATCTACCTTTGATACATTGCCACAAGTGACACATGGGCAATAAAAACCAACTCCCTCCGTCCCAACTTGATGTTCAACCGCAATACTACAAAATTCTAATACGCTATCAATAAATTCTGACGATTCAATATTAGTATAATTAATTAATTCAAAACAAAATAAATACACACATATACTTATTTATACCAAAAAAATTTAACCCTAAAAATATAAGCACTACATTGTATTCTAAAATAAAATCACTTAGAATAATTAACATTGTATACTTCATCTTTCATACTTCATATTCTAATTCTATATAGTCAAAAATATATTCTATACTTCATACTTCAATATAATCACTACATTACAAATATAATCATATTCAAAATATAAATAATAAAATAAAATCATTTAACCCTAAAAATATGTATATTCTAATTCTAAAAATTAAAAACATATGTACAGCAACAAACAAAATTTTTAACAAAATACACCTAAATCAAAATAATTAACAAATTAATAACATAACTTTGAAAAATATCAAACAAATTATACAAAATATAAATAATAATGTCAAACTCCCAAATCCCTAAAAATATGAAAAACAATAAAAATTAGCATCACTAGAAATTACCTTGTGTATGTGGATGAAGAACAATCACAATGTCACTTACAATGAAATAAGAAAAACAAAATTACTACACATAACCATTTTTTCCAAACATAAGTAAAGATAAACATAAAAAAAACACCTTTAATTCGTGAAAATTACCTTGAAAAAGAGAAGATTCGTGGGTATATGAAGAAAAATTCGTGGGTTTTGAAAGCTTAAATAAGAAATTCGTGGGTTTATGAAGAACAGAGTATATGAGGAAGCAAATTCGTGGCCTTCAAATGTCGTGAGTTTATGAGCAAATAAAGAAGAGAGCAAATGAAGAAAGCTTATGTCGTGGGTTTATGAGGAAGAAGAACCAGGAAGAAGCAAATGTCGTAACAGTAGAGTTTAAGCAAAATGACGAAGAACACAATAGAGTCGTAACAGTCGTGGGGTTTGGAGAACTTGAACAGATTGAAGACAAGAACACAGTAAAGTTGTGGGTTTTTGAAGAATTTGAACAGATTTTCGTGGGTTTTTGAAGAAATTTTTGAAGAACTTGAAGAATAAGAGAGTCGTGGGTTTAAGGAGAATACAACAGTGTAGGAGGTTTTTGAGCAAAATGAATGTTAAAACGCGGGTTTTAAATTTCTCAGAAGTAAAATGATACATGCTATTTGCCGCGAGCTACAAAAAACTACAGCATTTGTGTGCTTATATGCTCCAGGCTAAGAAAAATCGCAGCATTTGTGTGCTTATATGCTGCGGGCTACAGAAAACCGTAGCATTTGTAGTATATTTTTTTTCCTTTTTTTTTGATACTTATTGTTGCGTCTAAAGAAAACCGCAGCAAATAACACGCAGCAGATACGTTTTTTTCCACTAGTCAATTTAAAATTTTTTGAATGTTTATAGTCCACACTTTTCGCCATCAAATTTGTTATTCAATAAATGATATATCAAATATCTAAAAAATTCTAATTTTTAATTCTCGTGAACATTTCTTTTGAGAATTTCATTAAGGAGCAAAGAAAGTATTACTCTATTAAATTATCATGTGTAATCACTAATGGAAAAAACCACATCTGTTGCGCAACATATGTTGCGGTTTTACAAAGAAGCAGCATAAAACTATTTTAAAAAAATGATTATATGCTGCGGTTTTCCCGTTGCCTGCAGCTAATAACAGGTATATGCTGCGGTTATTCTTTGCCCGGAACAAATAATCATCATCATTAAAAAAAACCCGCCTTTTAACGTCCATATACCCTTAAACCCACACGAAGAATTTTCATAAAACACTCGAAAAAAGCTGCTACTGTTTTATCTTCTTCATTCCTTCACCTGCTACTGTTTCGTCTTCATTCTTCATTTTTTTTGTTCATCTTCTTCTTGTTCAACTTCTTCTTCTTGAAACCCATTGAAACCCATGTGATTTTCTTCTTCACTGCTACTTCTTATTCATAAACCCACAGCTGTAACTGTTCATAACTCGAAATTTAAGCCTTTGGTCTTGTTCATCTTCAAAACCCACGAAATTAAGTTATTTTTTCTCTTTTTAATTTGTTAAACCTTTAAGTTTTGCAAGATATTCATAAAAACACTCGAAAATTAGTGCAACTCATTTTATACTAATTTTGTTTCTCTGTTTTTCATTGTAGATAACATAACCCATGAAATCAAGGTAGTTATATTTATTTTACTAATTTGCAAGTTCATGTCTTTATTGTTTAACATGTAATTAGTGATGGCTGATGGCCATGGTCCGGGTTGGGCCGGTTCCGTTCCGATTCTGGTTCCACCCGGTTCCGGTTCCATTTGGAACCTGATTCGAACGTTCCGGTTCCAGGCGGTTCCAAACGGTTCATGAGGTGGTTTTTGGCGGTTCCAACTCGCGGGTCGGGCGGGTCGGACTATCGGTTCCATTTTTATTTTTCCTTTAAATATAATATAAAAATACTATAATAATGCGGACCTACCTTTGATGATTACTTGATTATTAGTTAAATTCATTGCTTATCATCGTTATTAAAATATTTACTAAAAAGAACGAAAAAAAAATTAATAAGAAACGAATGAACGATAAAGATGATTAATAAAAAAAGAGGGAGAAAATGGACTAGAACCTAGTACCCAAAAGAATACTAAGCTTCCTACGTATCCCGAAGGAATCAAAGCCCACGTAGTTCTTTGTCATACCTTTTATTTGTAGTTGTTGAATGTTGATTGATCGTTGTCCGATTGATCCTATTTGTCTTCGTCATCATCATCTGGTTGGTTAGATGCTTCCGCTAACTCTCCTCTTGACGATGATACAGATGTATCCATCATCATCCATGGATCATCATCATCGCCTTGATCATCATCGTTCTTTATTCCTTGTGTTCGAAGCTCCGCTTAATCCCAATCTTTCTTGCAAACACATATTTGAATATTATGTGGAGCAAGATGAGATCTCTTTTCGTTTAAAACTCTTCTACCTGCACTAAAAGCAGACTCCGACACGATCGTAGAAGCAGGAATTTAAAGGATATCCTTTGCAATTCTCGATAATATGGGAAATTTTATAGATTTTTCTTTCCACCATTCTAAAATATTATAGCTACCTTGGTCAATTTCAAAGTGATGTTTAAGATAATTATCTAATTCTAAATATGAAGTGGAGGGTGAAGAAGAAGATGATCCTACAAAACTATCATCTTGGCTTATTATCTTAGCTATTACGGAATTACAATAAGAGGAACGTGCTGAGACGCTAGCACGCCTAGACGTATCGCGACTTGGGTTATATACACTAGTATAGTAATCATAAAGTTCTGCTTAAAGTTTTTTACAAGTTCCAACATAATTATGTACATCACTAGGCGGGCGATCTAATGATTGGTAGTAAAATCCAATTACTTAAGGACTTCTATCTTAAAACATGGGTCTAAAACGGTCGCAATTCCATAAATAAAAGGAAAATCAGTAAAATATGTCTTCCACTTATCCATCATATATACAAGAATCAGCTTTAAATATGGGTTAGTATCATCATGTAAATGTTTAAGAAGATGATCAAAAATAGTAATACACTCACTTATTACTTAGTGGACGTTTGGTTCGTAAACATATGAAAAAATCTTAGTTGCATGGTCATACGTTTCTAATATTTTATGTAGACCTATAGCTAGTTCCCATGTGTCATCACTTATATAACTATCTGTACACTCACTATAAAGTTGTGTTATAACTGGACGATAAGAAATCGCTTTTCTTAATAAATCGTTTGTTGAGCCCCAACGTGTAGGAGTATCTAATGACCAATTTTTTAGTTGATAATGGTCACATAATTGCTTATATCGTCTCTTTATCTGTCCAATTCTAAGCCACTTCACTATGTCTCTAATGGGATCTAATAAATCACTTAATTGTTTTATACCTGCTTGGCAAGATAAGTTTACTATATGAGCACAACAACGTATGTGTAATAATCTACCCCAAGAATAAAACTAAATGCAGGTTCGTTATACAGAAGTTTGATGCATTTAATGTTAGTGGTTGCATTATCGGTAGAACAACAAAATATCTTATCTAATAAGTTCCATTCTTTACATATCTCTACTAATATGTATTTTATGTTTTCACCCGTATGTCTTTTGAGCATTGGCTCAAAAGCAATTATTCTTTTTTGATAATCCAATTTTGATCTATCCAATGTGCTGTTACACACATATAAGGTTCTAAATGTGGGGGAGCAGACCAAATATCAGTTGTTATGCTAACCCTACCATTAAAAGATTTAAACATTTCTACTAATTCATATCGCATTGATTCATATAATTTAATTGTTCGTCGTTTAAGAGTGTTCCTAGGGATTGCTCTATATTGTGGATGTAAATTTTTTCTAGTGTAATGCTCGTATGCCCTAATTTCACCATGGTTAAATGGCAATTCGTCACAAATTATATATTTAGAAAATTCATAAATCATATCATTACGATTATATTTAAAAGGCATACCTGTGTTGGAAATGTCCCACTGTCGGCTTCCACTTGTGGTCCCGCTGCCGCTTGCTGCATGAGTTTCTTTTGTAATTCCATGCTTCTTTGCCAAATGTTTGTTAAAAGATCCCGTACCACCACCTAACACGTATTCACAAAACACAATAAATGAATTTTTAATACATTCTTGATTTATAAAATATGAATATATAATGTATGTATAAAAAACTTAAAAAGTATTTACCTCTGGTGAAATTGTATGCAACTAAGGGCTTTAATCCTTAACTTTCACAAATTTGACAAGTGCATAAGAAAACATCTAGATTGTCGGTTGGTTCTTTTGTGAAATACGACCACACATGTGAAACAGCTCTACCACTAGGATGTGGCATTGCCGAAAAAGGTTGTCTTACTGGTTCATCTTCATCTAAATTTAAATATAAAGACATACTCAAATACCACAATATATAAATAAATAATAATCTAAAATTTAATCAATTTGAAGAATAAAATTATAAAACTAACCGATAGTTTGGAAATTGACTCGTTTACCACGAGCTTGTCTTTGTTGTTGTTGTTGTAGTTGTTGTTGTAGTTGTTCTTCATGTGATCTTGTTGATGACTGTCAAGATCTATGTATCCCAGTAGGGGTCGTTGGTTCGTCTTCTTGTTCTTCTTCTTCATCAATTTGTATTTCTCTTTCCACTTCTTCTGCATAATTGTGTAATTCATGGTCGTACCCTTCTAGATAATTTGGTTCATAATTATAATTACTAATTGAAGGTGTTGTTGATACCGACGGAGTTGAAGTGGCCTTTCTTTTGGAGCTAGAACCTCCCAATAATTTTGCCACTTTAGTAACTTTTTTAGAGGCTTTTTTCAAAAAAGAAGACATGATAATATTGAAATAATAATAGAATTAAAAAATAAATAATTAATTAATAGACTAATTATGTAATTAACTAAATTAAGAAAGAATTAAAAGACTACTTATGTAATTAAGAGAATAATTGCGTAATTAAGTAATTAAGTAGAGAGAGTAGGAGAAGAGATGAGTTGTGAATGAAAATGATTGAAAGTGATGTGTGGCTAGTACAACTGCTATATTTCCGGTCCGGTTCCATGGAACTGCTGGGCCGGTTCACCCGGACTGCTTTCGGTTCCGGTTCCATGGAACCGTTGGGCCTGTTCCCCGGACCGGTTTCGGCCCGCGGTTCTTAGATTCGGTTCAAGCAGTTTTTTTCTGGCGGTTGCACGATTCTGACAACTTTTTTTCCGGCGGTTTTGGACCGGTTCGGAACTTGTCGCGAACGGTTCGGGTTCGGGTTCCGGGACGGTTTCAAGTGGTTCAGTATCGGTTCGGTTTTGGGTAACCCCCTCCGTGGCTATTCCTACATGTAATTAGTAATTTAGTGCTAAAGATATCATTTTAGTTGTGAATTTTACATTATTCAAGTTTATGTTATTAGTTTGTTAATATTTGTATAATTTGTTGAAAATGTGGTTTGTTGTTATACTTATGTCTTTAACTATTAGAAATAGAATATGATTTTATTTACAATGTAGTGCTTAATATTGAAGTATGAAGTATAGAATTAGAATATGAAGTATGTATATTTAGGGTTAAATAGATTTGGTATAAATAAGTTTATATTTTTAGGGTTAAATATGTTTGGTATAAATAAGTATATATGTTATTAGTTTGTTAAAAGTTTGTATTGTTTTGAATTAATTAAATTTGGCATGGTGAGGAGGGAGTTTATAAAGAAAAAAGTGTTGTTGAGGATGTCAATAATGTGGTCGATGTCAATGAGGATGTAGTAGATCGTGTTGATGGGTATGAGACAGATGAAGAGAATGTTGATGAGGATGTTGATCGTGTTGATGAGATGTTGGATTGAATCGAGGATGAGTTAGAAAAACGTCGTCGTGCTTTTGACTTGTTGACAGAGGCTTCTGAAAAGCCTTTGTACCCTGGATGTACAATGTTCACCAAACTAACAGCCGTGTTGAGATGCTTCCTGAGGGAAATGAACTTCCAAAGTCGACATATTATCCCAAAAAGTTCATGTTTCCTTTCGGCTAAAGTACCAGAAGATTCATGCGTGTCCGAATGATTGTGTATTGTATCGGAATGAAAATGTGAACTTAGAAGAGTGTCGTAGGTGTGGGTTGTCGCGCGTAAAGGGGCTGGTATATATTATTAGGTTAAAGTGGTTAGAATTAAAAATCATACTTATATGCTTGAAATTACGTGCTAAGTTGCGATTTTAAGGGTTTTTAAGCTTTTTTGGCACTTTCGCGCATAAAGTAGCTCACACTTGGTTTGTTTTACACGAAAGTTGGTGCACAACACTATTTGGTATATATTTTTGTGCTGAAGTGGTTAGAATTGAAAATCATAGTTATATGCTTGAAATTTCGTGCTAAGTTGCGATTTTAAGGGTTATTTAAGCTTTTTTCATACTAACATCTATTTTTTCTTACTGCTTTCGACCACATTATAATACCGTTGATTGCGGCTACTACACTCAAATACATGGATAATATCATACAATCCATGAAGAACGTTGGAGTCAAAAACATTGATGTCATAAGTATTTGTCACGTTCTTAAATTATAATATTATATATTTACTATTGGTAAAATCTAATGTTTATGTATCATTTAATTTAATATTATATTATAGGTTTCATACAACACTCCAAGGCAAACACGCCCTTTGAGAGACGGGGAAATGCGCGAATTGAAAGACAAGATTGTCACGTATCTTGCTGATTTATGTTCTTTGTAATTAATGTAATTAGTTTAGATTTAGAACTAGTGGAAAAAACTTCATTTGCTGCGGTTTTTTGGCCATTATTTGCTGCGGTTTTGGCCCCAAGCAATAGTGATAGCAGCAAATGGCCTATTTTAAATGCTGTGGTTTAACACCGCAGCAAAAAGGGCGTTATTTGCTGCGGTCAGCCCCCAAAACCGCAGCAAATAAGTGGCATTATTTGCTGCGATTTTGGGGGCTGACCGCAACAAATAGTTGTTATTTTTTTTTCTTTTTTCGTTTTATACTAATAATAATCCAATAATAATGTACAATGTAATAACAATGATTAATCCAATAATAATCCAATGATAATCACAAATAATCACCAATAATCTCTTTGTAATAATAAACTCTCGATCGTATATATAATATAATATTATGTACGTACATATAGATATAATATATTAAAGTCCTAAAAAATCTTTAATAAGTACAATTTATCAAGGACAAAAATTAGCAAGATACGCGGCAATCTTGTCTTTTAATTCGCGCATCTCTCCACTTCTCAGAGGGCGTGTTTCCCTCGGAATGTCGTATAAAACCTATAATATAATATAAAATTAAAAGATTAATAAACGTTAGATTTTACCAATAATAATAATTTAAGAACGTAAAAAATACTTACGGCATCTATGTTTTCCACTCCAACCTCCTTCACGGATTTTAAGATATCGTCCATGTATTTGAGAATGTAGTAGCCACAATCAACGGAATTAGAAGGTTGTCGAAAGCATTGAGAGAAAATAGATGTTAGTGCCAAAAAAGCATAACAACGCATAAAATCGCAACTTAATACGTAATTTCTAGCATATGACTATGATTTTCAATTCTAACCACTTCATCACAATAACATATACCAAATAGTGTTGTGTGCCAAGTTTTGTGCAAAACAAACCAAGTTTGAGCTACTTTATGCGCAAAAGTGCCAAAAACGCTTAAAACCCCTTAAAATCGCAACTTAACACGTAATTTCTAGCATACGAAAATGATTTTCAATTCTAACCACTTCAACACCTTCATATATACCAAATATTGTTGTGTGCCAAGTTTCGTGCAAATCTGATATAAATGTGGTTGTATCAAATGAAGATATCAAAGGAGCCCACACAAGGCTGGATAGGCTGCATACAGACCTCACAAGACAGGTCATGGCTTCAGAATAGCACAGCAGCAAACTAGCGACCAGATCACCTTGCACGACAAGTGGAGACCAAACCTATGCATCCAGGACCTAGGCTAAAGTGGAAATGGAATCTTGGTACTTGGATCTAGCTATCAAGGTCCTAAAACCATTCTAGCAATCCCCGTGGACTCCTAGAAGCTGAGCTGAAGAAGGGCTGCTCGACAGTTTGCTAGATCAGAATTGTCTAAGTGTTTTTTTTGTTTTATGCTTCTGTTTTAAGTGCCCATGTAATAGCACGTGCGTTTTAATTAGGCGTGTGCTAATATAGCCGTTATGTTAGTTGAGAGCTCTATATAAGAAGAGCCTCACTTGTGTAATAAACGTTGAACAACTTATGTTTCAGATTTGATCAAAGTAATATAGAGGTATTTCAGAACATTAATCCTTGGTTCTGTTTGTGGTCATTTCGTGTTCTTTTCATGATCATTTGTAGTTTTTGTCTGTGTCATTAATCAAAGCTTCCGCACAACATTAATCCTTGCATAACCAAGGCCTTAATCAGCCCCGGTTTCGCATCAAAATCAGACCAAGTTTGAGCTACTTTATGCGCAAAAATGCCAAAAAACGGTAAAAAACCCTTAAAATCGCAACTTAACACGTAATTTCTAGCATATGACAATGATATTCAATTCTAACCACTTCAACACAATAATATATACCAAAAAGTGTTGTGTGCCAAGTTTCGTGCAAAACTAACCAATTTTGAGCTACTTTATGTGTAAAAGTGCCAAAAACGCTTAAAAACCCTTAAAATCGCAACTTAACACGTAATTTCTAGCATATGACTATGATTTTCAATTCTAACCACTTCAACACAATAATATATACCAAATAGTGTTGTGTACCAAGTTTCGTGCAAAACAAACCAAGTTTGAGCTACTTTATGCGCAAAAGTGCCAAAAACGCATAAAATCGCAACTTAACACGTAATTTCTAGCATATGACTATGATTTTCAATTCCAACCACTTCAACACAATAACATACACCAAATAGTGTTGTGTGCCAAGTTTCGTGCAAAACAAACCAAGTTTGAGCTACTTTATGCGCAAAAGTGCCAAAAACGCTTTAAAACGCATTAAATCGCAACTTAACACGTAATTTCTAGCATATGACTATGATTTTCAATTCTAACCACTTCAACGGTCAACGAGCTACACGGTCCTCAACCTCCCCGTTCAACAACTTCTTCTTCTTACGATATTGGTGGTCTCGTGGGAGGAACTTTCGATGGTGCATGAATACGTGTTTGCACTTAGGAATCCACGTGGATTCCATGTCATCGATACATATTGGGCATGCTTTCTTCCCTTTTTTCTTATAGCCCGATAAGTTGCCATATGCCGAAAAATCATTAACGGTGCATAAAAGCATTGCACGCAAGGTGAACTCCTCATTAGCATATGCATCAAACACTAAAATTCCTTCATCCCACGTCTTTCTCAAATCCTCAACGAGAGGGTGCAAGATATACATCTATGTCTTTGCCAGGTTGTTTAGGACCCGAGATAAGAAGCGGAAGCATAATGTACGTACGCTTCATACACAACCAAGGTGGCAAATTATAAATCACTAAAAGTACCGGCCAAGTACTATGTTGAGAACTAAGATTGTCGAATAGGTTCATTCCATCCGTACAATCCGAGCCTTAAATTACGAACCTCATCCCCAAAAGTCTTATGCAACATATCAATACTCTTCCACTCCGGAGAATCAAATAGATGTGTGAGCAAGTGACCTTTCTTCACCCTATCTGCATGTCATCTCAATTTTAACGCATCTTTCTTTATAGAAAACTTTATAGAAAACAAGCGCTTGAATCTAGGTATTATTGGAAGATACCACAATACCTTAGCTGGGGGCCCTTTAGCTTCCCGAGCCCCTTTACACTTGTAGCGCAATAACCCACACCGAGGATACTCTTCTAAGTTCTCGTTTTCATTCCGATACAACACACAATCATTCGGACACGCATGAAT